>NC_140967.1:106225638-106283138 GCF_056783735.1 Eptatretus burgeri | reverse complement strand
CAAGTACCCGCCGTGTGCCGTAGCCCCTGCGTCTGCTCTTCCTTCTTCGGGTCTCGGACTCCCGAGTCTGACTGCACGCACTACCCCGTTTCATGGTCTACCCGCTTGGACCCATGGCGGCCTTCCCTCTGCGGACCTTCTGCTCAAAGCGGAGCATGGTGCGCTGCCGTACCCGAGTGACGTTGAACCAAGACCGAGTTGTCAAGTTTTGAGGAGTGGAGTTCCGGCGGGAGCAGGTGCGGGAAAAGTGCCGATCGTCGCTCCCGTTCAGCATATTCAACACGGCGACGGTGGCACCATGCGAAGCAAGCTGGCAGGTAACATCCGCTTCGGCTGCACCTCCTTTTGGGCGGACACGGTGAATCTCCCGAACTGAGCGTGACCGGAACTAGTGGTCCATCATTACAAAGCTGCTCCCCATTATCCATCACGTGCATGTTCCTGCAGGACACTCTTACGGAACGCGCGATCCGAAGATACTCCGCAGGTGCCGAGTCGATCGGCGGGCTCACGAGGTGTTTGAGGTCCACAATATTTGCTTTTGTCATCGAACTGCGAGCGTAAGCAAAGTGATTTTGATCCTCGGAAGAGTGACAGTCACCTCCACACTTGCCGTTACCATGTACCTCAAGTCCACGTTATCCGGAGAGCGCGGACGAGCTAACTGTGCGCTGCATGCGGCTGTGCTCGACTTTAGGTGGAAGGCACACACCTTCGTGCGGCACCTGTCCTGAACGTGAAGTGACGGCGTAAAGACGATCAGCGAACATTTCGACGTTTCAGATCAGGCCCGACGACGTACGCGTATTGAGCGTAAAAAGGAGCAAATGCAATGCGCGTGAGAACCTCGACCGTATCGGCGGACCTCATTATTGTTATTATTATCATTATAATGCACAGGGTTATACAACAAATCGGACAATTGCTTGCAAGTCTTCCAAAAAAGGACTTTAAACGTAACTACGTGCTTGCACTTGGAAAAGAGTGCCCAAGATGAGAACTTCGTCCACGGCTCGCAGGTGTGAATGAAGTGCAAAATGAGCAGGAGGAAGAAAAAGAAGGAGATGATGGACTGGGGGTTACTTTTTACCTGAAAACCTCAAATGCGAAGCAATCTGCATTGTTGTAATTCATATAGGACGAGTTTCCGTATTACTGGAGGATGTAAAGTCATAAGAGTTGCAAGGTGCCATGATTATATACTATATGATACATATATAGAGCTACGTCCTCCTTAGTTTGTGTTTTGGTTTGTTTTGTTGCTTTGTTTTGCCATCTTCTTCCTTTTGTTATTCCTTACGTGATCAGAGTTATTTCTTGGTTGCAATTATAGCGTCACATAGAGGCAAATACACGTAATAACGCTTGCATTGTATTCGCCACTTGAACTTGAAAAAAGCCATAACGTTTCTGCTTTACATCATCATCTGTTTAGAAACTCTGCCTTCTCGACATGCGATGACGTGTGGAGGAGAACCTTCTGCGCACGAGACAGAAACGTCATTTTTGTAACAAAGGAAACGGTTCTCAATCTTTGCGGCGCGAATATTATAGAACACTGTTTGCACTGCTGTATGATTTTGCGTTAAAATAAATTTCTTTTATACACACGGAACGTACATGGATCCATTTCACACGAAACGTACATGGATCCATTTCACACGGAACGTACATGGAGCCATTTCACACAATGTACATGGAGCCATTTCACACAAAACGTACATGGAGCCATTTCACACGGAACGTACATGGATCCATTTCACACAAAACGTACATGGAGCCATTTCACACAAAACGTACATGGAGCCATTTCACACAAAACGTACATGGAGCCATTTCACACAAAACGTACATGGAGACATTTCACACAACGTACATGGAGACATTTCACACAAAACGTACATGGATCCATTTCACACGGAACGTACATGGAGCCATTTCACACAACGTACATGGAGCCATTTCACACGGAACGTACATGGATCCATTTCACACAAAACGTACATGGAGCCATTTCACACAAAACGTACATGGAGCCATTTCACACAAAACGTACATGGAGCCATTTCACACAAAACGTACATGGATCCATTTCACACAAAACGTACATGGATCCATTTCACACAAAACGTACATGGATCCATTTCACACAAAACGTACATGGAGCTATTACACACGGAACGTACATGGAGCCATTTCACACAAAACGTACATGGAGACATTTCACACAACGTACATGGAGCCATTTCACACAAAACGTACATGGATCCATTTCACACGGAACGTACATGGAGCCATTTCACACAGAACGTACATGGAACCATTTCACATGGAACGTACATGGAGCCATTTCACACGGAACGTACATGGAGCCATTTCACACCGAACGTACATGGAGCCATTTCATACGGAACGTACATGGAGCCATTTCACACCGAACGTACATGGATCCATTTCACACGGAACGTACATGGAGCCATTTCACACAAAACGTACATGGAGCCATTTCACACAAAACGTACATGGAGCCATTTCACACGGAACGTACATGGAGCTATTTCACACAAAACGTACATGGAGCCATTTCACACAGAACGTACATGTAGCCATTTCACACAGAACGTACATGGAGCCATTTCGCACGGAACGTACATGGAGCCATTTCACACGGAACGTACATGTAGCCATTTCACGCGGAACGTACATGGATCAATTTCACACGGAACGTACATGGAGCCATTTCACACAACGTACATGTAGCCATTTCACACGGAACGTACATGGAGCCATTTCACACAAAACGTACATGGAGCCCTTTCACACGGGATGTACATGGAGCCATTTCACACAAAACGAACATGGAGCCATTTCACATGGAACGTAATGGAGCCATTTCACACAAAACATACATGGAGCCATTTCACACAAAACGTACATGGAGCCATTTCACACGGAACGTACATGGAGCCATTTCACATGGAACGTACATGGAGCCATTTCACACGGAACGTACATGGATCCATTTCACACGGAACATACATTTAGCCATTTCACGCGGCACGTACATGGATCCATTTCACATGGAACGTACATGGAGCCATTTCACACAACGTACATGTAGCCATTTCACACGGAACGTACATGGAGCCATTTCACACAAAACGTACATGGAGCCATTTCACACGGGATGTACATGGAGCCATTTCACACAACGTACATGTAGCCATTTCACACGGAACGTGCATGGAGCCATTTCACACAAAACGTACATGGAGCCATTTCACACGGAATGTAAATGGAGCCATTTCACACAAAAAGCCATTTTCCACCGACATTTCACACGGAATGTACAGAGAGCCATTTCACACTGAACGTACGTGGAGCCATTTCACACTGAACGTACATGGAGCCATTTCACACAGAATGTACGTGGAGCCATTTCACACGAAACGTACATGGAGCCATTTCATACGGAACGTACATGGAGCCATTTCACACGGAACGTACATGGAGCCATTTCACACTGAACGTACATGGAGCCATTTCACACAGAACGTACATGGAGCCATTTCACACAGAATGTAATGGAGCCATTTCACTCAAAACGTACATGGAGCCATTTCACATGGAACATAATGGAGCCATTTCACACACAACGTACATGTAGCCATTTCACACGGAACATGCATGGAGCCATTTCACACGGGATGTACATGGAGCCATTTCACACAGAACGTACATGGAGCCATTTCACACAAAACGTACATGGAGCCATTTCACACAGAATGTAATGGAGCCATTTCACTCAAAACGTACATGGAGCCATTTCACATGGAACATAATGGAGCCATTTCACACAAAACGTACATGGAGCCATTTCACACAAAACGTACATGGAGCCATTTCACATGGAACGTACATGGAGCCATTTCACATGGAACATAATGGAGCCATTTCACACAAAACGTACATGGAGCCATTTCACACAAAACGTACATGGAGCCATTTCACACGGAACCTACATGGAGCCATTTCACACAACGTACATGTAGCCATTTCACACGGAACGTACATGGAGCCATTTCACACAAAACGTACAGGGAGCCATTTCACACGGGATGTACATGGAGCCATTTTACACAACGTACATGGAGCCATTTCACACAGAACGTACATGGAGCCATTTCACACAAAACGTACATGGAGCCATTTGACACAGAATGTAATGGAGCCATTTCACTCAAAACGTACATGGAGCCATTTCACATGGAACATAATGGAGCCATTTCACACAAAACGTACATGGAGCCATTTCACACAAAACGTACATGGAGCCATTTCACACGGAACGTACATGGAGCCATTTCACACAACGTACATGTAGCCATTTCACACGGAACGTACATGGAGCCATTTCACATGGAACGTACATGGAGCCATTTCACACAGGAACGTACATGCAGCCATTTCACACAGAACGTACGTGGAGCCATTTCACACGGAACGTACCTGGAGCAATTTCACATGGAACGTACATGGAGCCATTTCACACAGGAAGTACATGGAGCCATTTCACACGGGATGTACATGGAGCCATTTCACACAACGTACATGTAGCCATTTCACACGGAACGTGCATGGAGCCATTTCACACAAAACGTACATAGAGCCATTTCACACGGGATGTACATGGAGCCATTTCACACAGAACGTACATGGAGCCATTTCACACAAAACGTACATGGAGCCATTTCACACGGGATGTACATGGAGCCATTTCACACAGAACGTACATGGAGCCATTTCACACTAAACGTACATGTAACCATTTCACACGGAACGTACATGGAGCCATTTCACACAAAACGTACATGGAGCCATTTCACACGGGATGTACATGGAGCCATTTTACACAACGTACATGGAGCCATTTCACACAGAATGTACGTGGAGCCATTTCACACGAAACATACATGGAGCCATTTCACACGGAACGTACATGGAGCCATTTCACACGGAACGTACATGGAGCCATTTCACACTGAACGTACATGGAGCCATTTCACACAGAACGTACATGGAGCCATTTCACACGGAACGTACATGGAGCCATTTCACACTGAACATACATGGAGCCATTTCACACAGAACGTACATGGAGACATTTCACACGGAACGTACATGGAGCCATTTCACATGGAACGTACATGGAGCCATTTCACACAGGAAGTACATGGAGCCATTTCACACGGAACGTACATGCAGCCATTTCACACAGAACGTACGTGGAGCCATTTCACACGGAACGTACCTGGAGCCATTTCACATGGAACGTACATGGAGCCATTTCACACAGGAAGTACATGGAGCCATTTCACACGGGATGTACATGGAGCCATTTCACACAACGTACATGTAGCCATTTCACACGGAACGTGCATGGAGCCATTTCACACAAAACGTACATAGAGCCATTTCACACGGGATGTACATGGAGCCATGTCACACAGAACGTACATGGAGCCATTTCACACAAAACGTACATGGAGCCATTTCACACGGGATGTACATGGAGCCATTTCACACAGAACGTACATGGAGCCATTTCACACAAAACGTACATGGAGCCATTTCACACAACGTAATGGAGCCATTTCACTCAAAACGTACATGGAGCCATTTCACATGGAACATAATGGAGCCATTTCACACAAAACGTACATGGAGCCATTTCACACAAAACGTACGTGGAGCCATTTCACACAGGACGTACATGGAGCCATTTGCTCCAGTGAAGTCAACCATGTAAAGGCATCCAAACATCTCAACGATGGCAATAAAACTACTCACCTTCCTGTAAACAAATACTACTCACCTTCCTCTCAGCAAATACTACTCACCTTCCTGTAAACAAATACTACTCACCTTCCTGTGAACAAATACTACTCACCTTCCTGTAAACAAATACTACTCACCTTCCTGTAAACAAATACTACTCACCTTCCTGTTAGCAAATGTTACTCACCTTCCTGTTGTCAAATATGCTCACCTTCCTGTCACCAAATACAACTCACCTTCCTGTTGGCAAATACTACTCACCTTCCTGTTACCAAATACTACTCACCTTCCTGTTACCAAATACTACTCACCTTCCTGTGGTTAAATACTAGTCACCTTTCTGTTATCAAATACTACTCACGTTCCTGTCAGCAAATACTACTCACCTTCCTGTTACCAAATACTACTCACCTTCCTGTTACCAAATACTACTCACCTTCCTGTGATTAAATACTAGTCACCTTTCTGTTATCAAATACTACTCACCTTCCTGTCAGCAAATACTACTCACCTTCCTGTTATCAAATACTAGTCACCTTTCTGTGATCAAATACTGCTCAACTTCCTGTCAGCAAATACTACTCACCTTCCTGTTATCAAATATACTCACCTTTCTGTCAGCAAATATGCTTCACCTTCATGTTACCAAATTCTACTCACCTTCCTGTCACCAAATACTACTCACCTTCCTCTCAGCAAATACTACTCACCTTCCTGTAAACATATACTACTCACCTTACTGTAAACATATACTACTCACCTTACTGTAAACAAATACTACTCACCTTACTGTAAACAAATACTACTCACCTTTCTGTTATCAAATACTACTCATCTTCCTGTCAGCAAATACTACTCACTTTCCTGTAAACAAATACTACTCACCTTCCTGTCAGCAAATACTACTCACCTTCCTGTTATCAAATATACTCACCTTCCTGTCACCAAATACAACTCACCTTCCTGTTGGCAAATACTACTCACCTTCCTATTCACAAATACTACTCACCTTCCTGTTGCCAAATACTACTCACGTTCCTGTGATTAAATACAAGTCACCTTTCTGTTATCAAATACTACTCACCTTCCTGTTATCAAATACTACTCACCTTTCTGTGATCAAATACTACTCACCTTCCTGTTATCAAATATACTCACCTTCCTGTAACAAAATACTACTCACCTTCCTCTCAGCAAATACTACTCACCTTCCTGCAAACAAATACTACTCACCTTCCTGTAAACATATGCTACTCAGCTTACTGTAAACATATACTACTCACCTTACTGTAAACAAATACTACTCACCTTACTGTAAACATATACTACTCACCTTACTGTAAACAAATACTACTCACCTTCCTGTAAACAAATACTACTCACCTTCCTGTCAGCAAATACTACTCACCTTCCTGTAAACAAATACTACTCACCTTCCTGTCAGCAAATACTACTCACCTTCCTGTTATCAAATATACTCACCTTCCTGTCATCAAATAGAACTCACCTTCCTGTTGGCAAATACTACTCACCTTCCTGTCAGCAAATACTACTCACCTTCCTGTTACCAATTACTACTCACGTTCCTGTGATTAAATACAAGTCACCTTTCTGTTATCAAATACTACTCACCTTCCTGTCACCAAATACAACTCACCTTCCTGTTGGCAAATACTACTCACCTTCCTATTCGCAAATACTACTCACCTTCCTGTTACCAAATACTACTCACCTTCCTGTTACCAAATACTACTCACCTTCCTGTGATTAAATACTAGTCACCTTTCTGTTATCAAATACTACTCACCTTCCTGTCAGCAAATACTACTCACCTTCCTGTGATTAAATACTAGTCACCTTTCTGTTATCAAATACTACTCACCTTCCTGTCAGCAAATACTACTCACCTTCCTGTTACCAAATACTACTCACCTTTCTGTGATCAAATACTACTCAACTTCCTATCAGCAAATACTACTCACCTTTCTGTTATCAAATATACTCACCTTTCTGTCAGCAAATATGCTTCACCTTCATGTTACCAAATTCTACTCACCTTCCTGTCACCAAATACTACTCACCTTCCTCTCAGCAAATACTACTCACCTTCCTGTAAACATATACTACTCACCTTACTGTAAACATATACTACTCACCTTACTCTAAACAAATGCTACTCACCTTACTGTAAACAAATACTACTCACCTTTCTGTTATCAAATACTACTCACCTTCCTGTAAACAAATACTACTCACCTTCCTGTTATCAAATATACTCACCTTCCTGTCACCAAATACAACTCACCTTCCTGTTGGCAAATACTACTCACCTTCCTGTAAACAAATACTACTCACCTTTCTGTTATCAAATACTACTCATCTTCCTGTCAGCAAATACGACTCACCTTCCTGTAAACAAATACTACTCACCTTCCTGTCAGCAAATACTACTCACCTTCCTGTTATCAAATATACTCACCTTCCTGTCACCAAATACAACTCACCTTCCTGTTGGCAAATGCTACTCACCTTCCTATTCACAAATACTACTCACCTTCCTGTTACCAAATACTACTCACGTTCCTGTGATTAAATACAAGTCACCTTTCTGTTATCAAATACTACTCACCTTCCTGTCAGCAAATACTACTCACCTTCCTGTTACCAATTACTACTCACGTTCCTGTGATTAAATACAAGTCACCTTTCTGTTATCAAATACTACTCACCTTCCTGTCAGCAAATACTACTCACCTTCCTGTTATCAAATACTACTCAGCTTTCTGTGATCAAATATTACTCACCTTTCTGTGAGCAAATACTAATCACCTTCCTGTTATCAAATATACTCACCTTTCTGTCAGCAAATATGCTTCACCTTCATGTTACCAAATTCTACTCACCTTCCTGTCACAAAATACTACTCACCTTCCTCTCAGCAAATACTACTCACCTTCCTGCAAACAAATACTACTCACCTTCCTGTAAACATATACTACTCACCTTACTGTAAACATATACTACTCACCTTACTGTCAGCAAATACTACTCACCTTCCTGTTATCAAATATACTCACCTTTCTGTCAGCAAATATGCTTCACCTTCATGTTACCAAATTCTACTCACCTTCCTGTCACCAAATACTACTCACTTTCCTCTCAGCAAATACTACTCACCTTCCTGTAAACATATACTACTCACCTTACTGTAAACATATACTACTCACCTTACTGTAAACAAATACTACTCACCTTACTGTAAACAAATACTTCTCACCTTACTGTAAACATATACTACTCACCTTACTGTAAACAAATACTACTCATCTTCCTGTAAACAAATACTACTCACCTTCCTGTCAGCAAATACTACTCACCTTCCTGTTATCAAATATACTCACCTTCCTGTCACCAAATACAACTCACCTTCCTGTTGGCAAATACTACTCACCTTCCTATTCGCAAATACTACTCACCTTCCTGTTACCAAATACTACTCACATTCCTGTGATTAAATACAAGTCACCTTTCTGTTATCAAATACTACTCACCTTCCTGTTATCAAATACTACTCACCTTTCTGTGATCAAATACTACTCACCTTTCTGTCAGCAAATACTACTCACCTTCCTGTTATCAAATATACTCTCCTTCCTGTCACCAAATACAACTCACCTTCACCTTTCTGTCAGCAAATACTACTCACCCACTCTCACCAAATACTACTCAACTTCCTGTTATCCAATACTACCCACCTTCCTGTTACCAAATACTACTCACCTTCCTGTTATCAAATACGACTCACCTTTCTGTTGGCAAATACTACTCACCTTTCCGTTACCAAATACTACTCACCTTTCTGTCAGCAAATACTATTCACCTTCCTGTTACCAATTACTACTCACGTTCCTGTGATTAAATACAAGTCACCTTTTTGTTATCAAATACTACTCACCTTCCTGTTATCAAATACTACTCACCTTTCTGTGATCAAATACTACTCACCTTTCTGTCAGCAAATACTACTCACCTTCCTGTTATCAAATATACTCACCTTTCTGTCAGCAAATATGCTTCACCTTCATGTTACTAAATTCTACTCACCTTCCTGTCACAAAATACTACTCACCTTCATCTCAGCAAATACTACTCACCTTCCTGCAAACAAATACTACTCACCTTCCTGTAAACATATACTACTCACCTTACTGTAAACATATACCACTCACATTACTGTAAACAAATACTACTCACCTTCCTGTAAACAAATACTACTCACCTTTTTGTTATCAAATACTACTCATCTTCCTGTCAGCAAATACTACTCACCTTCCTGTAAACAAATACTACTCACCTTCCTGTCAGCAAATACTACTCACCTTCCTGTCACCAAATACAACTCACCTTCACCTTTCTGTCAGCAAATACTACTCACCCACTCTCACCAAATACTACTCAACTTCCTGTTATCCAATACTACCCACCTTCCTGTTACCAAATACTACTCACCTTCCTGTTATCAAATACGACTCACCTTTCTGTTGGCAAATACTACTCACCTTTCCGTTACCAAATACTACTCACCTTTCTGTCAGCAAATACTATTCACCTTCCTGTTACCAATTACTACTCACGTTCCTGTGATTAAATACAAGTCACCTTTTTGTTATCAAATACTACTCACCTTCCTGTTATCAAATACTACTCACCTTTCTGTGATCAAATACTACTCACCTTTCTGTCAGCAAATACTACTCACCTTCCTGTTATCAAATATACTCACCTTTCTGTCAGCAAATATGCTTCACCTTCATGTTACTAAATTCTACTCACCTTCCTGTCACAAAATACTACTCACCTTCATCTCAGCAAATACTACTCACCTTCCTGCAAACAAATACTACTCACCTTCCTGTAAACATATACTACTCACCTTACTGTAAACATATACCACTCACATTACTGTAAACAAATACTACTCACCTTCCTGTAAACAAATACTACTCACCTTTTTGTTATCAAATACTACTCATCTTCCTGTCAGCAAATACTACTCACCTTCCTGTAAACAAATACTACTCACCTTCCTGTCAGCAAATACTACTCACCTTCCTGTCAGCAAATACTACTCACCTTCCTGTAAACAAATACTACTCACCTTCCTGTCAGCAAATACTACTCACCTTCCTGTTATCAAATATACTCACCTTCCTGTCACCAAATACAACTCACCTTCACCTTTCTGTCAGCAAATATGCTTCACCTTCCTGTCACCAAATACTACTCACCCACTCTCACCAAATACTACTCACCTTCCTGTTATCAAATACTACTCACCTTCCTGTCAGCAAATACTATTCACCTTCCTGAAACCAAATACTACTCACCTTCCTGTACCGAAATACTACTCACCTTCCTGTGTCCAAATACCACTCACCTTGCTGTAAACAAATACGACTCACCTTCCTGTTATCAAATACTACTCACCTTCCTGTTACCAAAAACTACTCACCTTCCTGTTATCAAATACTACTCACCTTCTTGTTACCAAACACCACTCACCTTGCTGGAAACAAATTCCACTCACCTTACTGTAAACAAATACGACTCACCTTCCTGTTATCAAATTCTACTCACCTTCCTGTCAGCAAATACTACTCACCTTCCTGTAAACAAATAATACTCACCTTACTATAACCAAATACACTCACCCTCCTGTAACCAAATACTACTCACCTTGCTGTTACCAAATACTACTCACCTTCCTGTTATCAAATACTACTCACCTTCCTGTTACCAAATACGACTCACCTTCCTGTTACCAAATACTACTCACCTTCCTGTTACCAAATACTATTCACCTTCCTGTCAGCAAATACTATTCACCTTCCTGAAACCAAATACTACTTACCTTCCTGTTATCAAATACGACTCACCTTCCTGAAACCAAATACTAGTCACCTTCCTGTTATCAAATACTACTCACCTTCCTGTAACCAAATACTACTCACCTTCCTGTTACCAAATATTACTCACCTTGCTGTTACCAAATACTACTCACCTTCCTGTTACAAAATACTACTCACCTTCCTGTTACCAAATACTACTCAGTTTCCTGTTACCAAATACGACTCACCTTCCTGTTACCAAATACTACTCACCTTCCTGCAAATAAATACTACTCACCTTTCTGTAACCAAATACTACTCACCTTGCTGTTACCAAATACTACTTTCCTTCCTGTTATCAAATACTACTCACCTTCCTGTTATCAAATACTACTCACCTTGCTGTTACCAAATACTACTCACCTTCCTGTTATCAAATACTACTCACCTTCCTGTTACCAAATACTACTCACCCTCCTGTTACCAAATACTACTCACCTTCCTGTTGGCAAATACTACTCACCTTCCTATTCACAAATACTACTCACCCTCCTGTTACCAAATACTACTCACCTTCCTGTTATTAAATACTACTCACCTTTCTGTTATCAAATACTACTCACCTTGCTGTTGCCAAAAACTACTCACCTTCCTGTTATCAAATACCTCTCACCTTTCTGTAACCAAATCCCACTCACTTTCCTGTTACCAAATACTACTCACCTTCCTGTCAACAAATGCCACTCACCACCTGTTTACAAATACCACTCACCTTCCTGTTAGCAAATGCTACTCACTCTCTTTCGTGTTAGCAAATACCACTCACCTTTGAACTGTCAAATCGGAGGGTTTGCCGCAGTAATTCGTACCATTTATCAAAGTCGCAATATTCACTCGCTTACGCTCATATTTCTCCTTTTCAATGTGGTACATATTACTTCGTCATGGCGCTCTTCTTCGACACTACTCCCCCCCCCCCCCCACCTGCCTGTGGCTGGGCTTCGCCCTCATTCATGTGATCGTTTCTTTAATTATCTGAGGAGTCATAACAAAAGTATGCTGTATTTTCAGGAATAACTAAATTGATTCATCAATTAACAATAATGCAGCGGTAGCTCATTAAACCCCACCCCTCTGTATGCAACATCCATCCATCGATTGGGGTCATACTCTGTGCAGAGCATTGGTGCTTCCTCAGCAGGTGCCTTGGCTACTGGGAACAATCCTGGATGGGTAAACACGCCAACACAGGATACCAGCAATCCGGTACTCAATTTGGCAACCTCAGAAGGAGGACAGGCAGAGCTATACCCACCTGGTATTAATTCAACAGTCAAGTGGGATTTGAACTCAGGATTGTCGGATCCCAAGCCCACCACCTGAACCATTAAGCCAACACCAGGAATATATTATAGCCTTGGTTTATTAATTAATTTGGATGCTTGTTTCCAAGATGTAGAAAGTATTATGTTTTGTTTTTGCCGAACATTTTTCATAGTCTATCATGCAATCATTTCTTCAATCAAATTGAGTAATCATAATAATAAGAGAATGTTTTTTCAGAAATAACTCACTGTAATTCATTCATCAATTAAAAATAATGTAGCGGTAGTCCGTTAAAACCCCCACTCCCACTTTTTATGAATACTTATACTTTGAACTGTTGTAAAATATTATCCATACTCGAACCTTTTCTCAAAGACGAACACATTCTGTAAGCTGTCCGAGCGCAGCTGAAAAACAGGAAACCGAACAATGGGTCAAGCCATGGAAAATTTCCAGAATTGAGAAAGGCCTCACTTCCTTGAAATATTTTCCTTTATAAGTGAACACATTTATTTAGATTTTTTAATCTTTGCTTTTTTGAAGGTTTCTCGTTTCTCTCATCTTGACCCAATGGCAAATGAACGAGAATTTGTTTCATGACTCAGACATGGACAATCTTTCATCCGACGAAGAATATGGCCCATCACAATATTGGTAAGTTTCATTCACGATTAAACTGTTAATGTAAACCTGTATAGTGTGTGTGTGTGTGTGTGTGTGTGTGTGTGTGTGTATGTGTGTGTGTGTGTGTGTGTGTGTGTGTGTGTGTGTGTGTGTGTGTGTGTGTGTGTGTGTGTGTGTGTGTGTGTGTGTGTGTGTGTGTGTGTGTGTGTGTGTGTGATAATATAACAGGGAGCATAAAAAACCTTAACCCTTACATAAACCCGAAACCCTAACCCACACTTTAAAACACCAAATTTATAAGTCGAAGGAACTGTATATAAAGCGTCAATGATTTTAATAAAGTTACTAACTCCATCTCTTTGTGTAACCTTCCAATTCCTTTCATCTCTTTCAGTTCAATAATAATGCAAAATAAATGAGTTTGTGAGGTATGATATTCATTCAACAATTCACCTCACATCCAGAACCTTAACCCAACCCAAACCTTCACGTTCAAAATCTCAACCCAAACCCAACCCCAACGCAACCGTAACCCACCCTAACCCTCACATTCAAAATCTCAACCCTAACCCATCCCTAACCCATCCCTAACCCAACCCTAACCCAAACCTAACCCTAACCCTCACATTCAAAATCCTAAACCAAACCCATCCCTGACCCAAACATAACCCAAATCCAACCCAAACCCAACATTATATTTTTTGAAATACGAATTTCAATCATATTTTTTGTTTGTTTGTTTTTTCTCTCTTCTTCCAATTCTGTCTTTTAAGGCTTTCAGGTTTGATGAAGTAGAAAGGGGGAGTAAGAACTTTCCAGCACTTTCTTCCCAGAACTTTCTTGATATTGCTCTCATCAAGCACCATCCAACAAAGAACTACATCAATAGGTTTGGAACCCCAAGAGTCTTCTGGGTAGAAACCACATTTCAAGTCTCCAAAATAAAACCAAATGTCAAAGTCTCCAAGGTATAACTCATTTACTGATTTTTTCCAAATTTGTGAGTCTCCAAGATAGGTTTCATATTTGGATCCATCTTGGCAGAACCCTTTTCCCGAGTCTCCAAGGTAGTTATTGAATCCATCAAGGCAGAACTCATTTACTGATTTTTTCAAAATTTGTGAGTCTCCGAGGTAAAACTTATATTCTGACTCATCAAGGTATAACTTGTTCAGTGGGTATTGTCTTGATAACTCACAATGAGTACCATAGATGTAAAACTCTTTTTCAGGATTTTGCGGGTCTCCAAGGTATAACTCTTTGGTTGAGTCATCAAGGTAGAGCTCGTTCTGTGGGTCTTGGTTGTTCAAAAAGTTTTCAACCAAACCAACAATTTCACCCCAAGTTGTGGCAAAAGCAGTATTTTCATTTTACATCTCAGATACAATTTCTTGTGAGAGAAAATAACAATGTATTAACTTAATGTAAGATTATTATATGTATAAATTAATCTGTAAATATTAAAAGAAAATCTTACCTCAATAGATAAGAGTTTGAATCCAGTTCATCAACTTGAGGGTTTAGTTCCATACAAGTAGTAGAACTCCAAGGAACTCCAAAGTCATCCCACTCAAGCTCAGCACAGCAGTCTATTCTCAGTGAAAGTAAAAATATGTTTAAATTCAGTGTGGGTTTCAAGCCTTTATATAACAAGGACAAATGTGTCCAAGAGCAGCGTCCTAAAGGTTTTGTCGGCTAAAATAAAAAAAAATACACAACAACAACAACAACAACAACTTCCGATATTTCGTCATGTGCCATCATTAAGCCAATAGCGAGACCTGTCATAATGTTTTTACGTAATTACGAAATATCGTGTATTTACGAAATAAATAATGTATTTACGAAATTACAATACGATAAATGGAAAAATCTTTAAATAGTAACGTGAACTTTTCAAAACTTTAAAGGAAATGTCCGAATATATTTAAATTTCATGATAGACGCTCTCAAAAAGCACCATCAATGTGAGAATGTGTACATGTGCTTAGTATTTAAGGAGATCCGGATCTTGTATATGCAAGAGTCGAGTGCGAGAGATTAAGGTTTTGTCTTCACAAGAACAAGAACAAGAACAAGAACAAGAACAAGAACAAGAACAAGAACAAGAACAAGAACAAGAACAAGAACAACGCTGAGCTCTCTATGAGCAGCGTTAGCTACGGGAGATGCTCCTAAGAATGACTGGGTGTGGTTTGTTGTGAAGACCCTCACCAATCTCAGCCAAGAATTGAGGGGAGTCATCTGAGGATTCTCGAATATACGGTTTATTGAAGTTGCGCAGCACTTGCAAGCGGAGGTGGCACAGGGAACCAACCACAGCAGTCAGACCCTGTACCACACTAAAGGTTACACTCCAAAAGTTTCATATATAAAACCTATTCCGAGGTGGAGAAAAGCAAGCAAAGAAAGAAACAACTGGCAAGTGGGTTTTCTCCCCCCTCTCTGCGGCCCTCGGGGAGAATTAGCAGTAAACAGCTCCTTTCTCACGCTTCAGACAGCGAGAGAGCGCCGGCACATATTCATAAACAGGAGCAAATCCTTTGTAGTTCTCCAAGATTGTTGACACTCCACTGGAATTCATAACACACAGACATACAAGCCAGCCTGTGGCAAGGACACAGGCTGGCTTGTTGGTAATACATGGTAAAGCAAACTGTAAAACGAAGACAAAGGCTTGGAAACACAATTTGAAGCAGCCAGGACAAGGGTTTGAATCCAGACACCTGATTAATGCAATTGATGAATGTTTAAATCGGTCAAATGTACAAATATGGACCAATGGGGCCATCACCCAATATCCATCCATAACAGTGTCATAACAGTTTTCCCTCCTTGGCCCCATTTGGCCATATTTGGACATCAAACGACATAATTTAAAGATTCTTGAGCAAAAGAAAAACATCTCTGACAACCAATTCGATTTTACAGCCAACAATTAAATTTATAAAACCCCAAATGATTATATCACCCATGATCACCATACCCTGTTCCTAGAGGAGATAGATATGCATTACACCAGTCCAATTAACAATGGCAGTGAACGCTCAGAAAATACAGTCGAGGCACACCCTGTTGACCTGAGGGGAAGGTAGATTGTGGCAGGCAAGAACTTGGGCTCGTTGCAGGGTTGAAGGTGATGAAAAGGATCAGAGAGGTGACCCAAAGTCCCAGCCGAGTTCGGCCCCTTGTAGCAGCAGTTCAAAAGAGCTATGCATGTTGGATACAGTCACGGTGGCTGCACAAGCCCCCAGCCGCACCACTGAACACATGGTGCAGGGGACTCGCCGAGTGGCCGTCAGGGCCTTCGTTGTGCATTGAGGCAGCCACAGCAAGTGCACGATGTATTTGCAGAGCAGCAATCTGCGGTTCCACGCTTGCCTGGCATCACAAAACGGTGACGCTAGGTCTTGCCCAACCTTCTCTTCAGTGGGTTTTTCCTTCTCACATCGTTTATCGTATCTCCTCAGGAAGGGGGTAGTTTCATGATCACGTGTTGAATGCCCAATCACCCAAATCTGGGTTCTCCCCATCGTCCAATCTTTTGGTTGAAGTTCTTTCAAAGCTCCACTAGACAAAATCGTACAGTGCATAAAAGACTGCTTTCAACACTCCGAAACAAATAAAGCATCAATTAAACACCAATCAACAAACTTCGTGGGTTTATGTATTTCCACAAGACCGACAAAGGTTCTTACAAAATGCATTCAACTTGCATTATTTGGCATATCAATATTTTAGCCCTTTCCTTGTTATTTTTTTTTTCCCCTTTCCAAAACAACATGCTAAAATATACAGAAATCTCAGTTGTACGTATACTCAAAACATTCATCTCATTTGCTATTTCCATGTAAAAGCAAACAGTCTTTATCAGGGTTCCAATTTGTAATCAATAATTCTTTTCACCAAAAAATATTCCATTATCCAGACAAAAATATGAGAGTTAGCGACTTCTTTCAAGTACCAAATCCAACGCTATTCGATTTTTCACAGTTACCATTTTAACATTTGCAATCATTATCTGCTGAACAATACACAGTTTCATTCACAAGCAGTTCCAGAGCAACTGCCATTATTTATTTATTTTCCCAGCTAACTTGGCACTTTTGTGCTGATGAAAGATGGTCAAGTCATTGTTAGAAATACCTCAACTTACTTATGTAAACGTACAAGAAGTATAACTTTATAAAAATCACGTACTTGTCAAATTAATCAGAAGACAGATAACATAAGTAATATTTAAATTGGCTTGTAGCATCATTGCACTCTTTTCAATAATATAATTCTTTTATTTTGACCGATTTAACATTAATTTCATCGTTATGTTTTCTGTACTCCGCATAATTCTCGTTTATTCTTTTTGTTTGTTTTTCCACAAATTGTAGAGTCATTATATTTAAATTACAGTCAGGTCAGTATCATCTCCTAATCAGTGAGAGCAATACAGTTACAATACATGGTACAATTCCAAATTCCATTTAATTGATTTCATAATTGCTGTTGGTTTCGCCATTCTTTATCATTCTGCATTATGGTTATGTAAATATCATGTTTTTTTTTCCTTATAACTTGATTTCTAATATGTAGTGTTGACCAATCTGTCGATCAATTTAATAACAGAGACCCTTTTTTAATATTATGTAAGTATCTAAACTTAATATATTATTATCTTGATTCAATTCTCAGTAACTTTTTTCCTATCCTCAATTAACAGATTATCGAAGTCCTTAGGTAAAAGGATTCTCAATTTGAAATCCCAAAACAAAAGTTTATATCAATTATGACCAAAAGAAACATGATGGTTCGTTCTCAATGAGGTAACACAGTTACCATACACTACCTCCATTTTTTTTTTATGTATTTGACAACCAATCCGGTAAAAGGTGTGTGAAAATCACTTTTCTGATCAATATCACATACAAACATTATCATGAGTATCACTTGTTGGTCCCATGCCACGTCCTAAAGGTTTGTCTTCACCAGAAGATGAAGAAGAAGAAGAAGAAGCAGAACAAGAAGAAGAACAAAATGAAGAACAAGAAGAATAAAAACAAGAACAAGAACATAGAAGAAGAACAACGCAGAGCTCTCTTCGAGCCAGCGTTCCCGACGTGAGACGCGGCTCAAAAGATAAACCCACTTAAAGTAAAATCCGTTTCTTGCTCAAAACAATCAAAGCATTTAAATCCCCCTGACCATCCATCCTGAATCCTTCAATGCTTCGTGCCTCGGTCCTGCGTCTCTCCCCATCCAAAACTGTTGTACAAATCCATCCCCCATCTCATCCCCGAGCTAAACCAAGACCCAAACACACTCAGTGGAATCCTCCACCTCCACGCTCGGAATGTATTAACATGACCACAAAACCTCCCAACAGCAACCAACACCAGGAGCTTCACAATCAATACCCCTCCAGTTGGCCAACCAGCATGGCGACCGAAGCAAAACCACTCCACATTCAACCGTGTGATTTTAAAACACCTTCCATAAAACTCCCTACTGTGCATCCCTCCTTCAGTCAGGAATGCAAATCCACTGGGGGTGAGAACGAACAACCCCACAAATTAAAACACCTCTCTTGGCACAGCCCAGATGTTACACATGTGAAAACAGCAGACACTTTGTAACACCCACCAAACAACAACAGATAGCTCCACTCCGGCGCCAACCGACAACAACAACCGCACATAACATTTATTACCACCTTGTGTTAAAGGATTGTCGTTCTCTATGTCAGAGAACGCGTGCACTCGTTCCCGAACGATAAAAATCGAGCAATCCTTTGGTTTCAATATTTTCAACATATATTTCTTATAATCAATCTCGTATCCTGAATGTAATTCCATTTGGCCGCGTGATGACGTCATCACGCACTCACACGAACCCGTAACGTCGATCATCCTTATGAAACATGCAAGGTGGAAACAGAACTGAATTTGAATTTAAAAATCAAAATGATGCTCCGAGGAAACCATCCATTTATCACGTATGCAACGTACAGTGTTCAAAGCCAAAACAGCATACAGAGTTTATCGGACCATGAGAAAACCCCAACCTTGGTCCATTTGACTACCACAGCTTAACCACAGCACGAGTACTGTCGGGAATTCTCACACATAATCTCCAAACTGTCTGCCAAATTGGTTAATTCCCTATCGAGTTCACACAGACACAGACACAGACACAGACACAGACACAGACACACACACAGACATACACCTCGGTAAAAACACTCTAAATGACATTCGCCCATCACTATGAATTAACAGCACATGCAGAATTGGTCATCGTCGTCCTTCCTCCGGATTTGGTGTGCGCAATTCACCTCCTCCAAAGTCTTCACGTTTACGATGACGACCAATCATTATCTCTATACAAACATACAAGTTGTTCCACACACACAAGTTCCAGGTTGGAACACTCAACTTACGTCGAACACAAAACTCAACCTTCCCAATCACATTGTATTCGGGTCCTCGCTTGTTCACCTTGTGTTTTCCTGTCTCAGCTTGTGACCCCGTTAGCCAAGCTGCTAACGCCCTCCAGGGTGTTTCATTCTGTCTCGAGCATCCCACTCTGCCCTCCGTCAACACAGAGCTGACGGTGTGTAATATCTTTGGATCTAAGGACCCGGTCAGCGAGAAGGGATCCTGTCTTCCCGCTGTCCATGTTATTCAGCCCTGTACTTCCTTTATCTTTATTCCTTTGGGTAACTCTATGTTCTTTGGAGAGTTATTCCCCATTGTATGTTCTTAACTTGTCACTAGCCTAAAGCTTTAGTCTTTTCTCCTTTTATCGTGCAGGCTCAAAGACCCGCTCTTCTCGATTGCCTTAAAGCTTTTCTTTCCTCTGAGGGACTCTGGACCCTCCCAACTATTACCCCAGGACTCTAACCTGTGATCACAGGACTCTAACCTGCACCCCCAGTTTCACTCGGACGTTCCTTGTCGTCTGACCCAAAACCGGTCACCTGAATCCGGCCTAATAGCCCCTTTGCTCCTCCAACAAACCTTATTCGACTTTCCTCATTTACCGTTACCATTTCGGAACCCGTGCAGACCCCGAGGCTGCGCTCAACGGAGATCCCTCCGGATCGCGGCGTCAGCTGCGCTCAACGGAGATCCCTCCGGATCGCGGCGTCAGCTGCGCTCAACAGAGATCCCTCCGGGTCGCGGCGTTCAGGAACTGACAGTGTCCCATCTGGGTCGCCAGATGTTGTGAAGACCTCGATTGAAGACCAGATGTTCTCGAATATACGGTTTATTGACGTTGCACAGCACTTGCAAGCGGAGGTGGCACAGGGA
This sequence comes from Eptatretus burgeri, assembly GCF_056783735.1. Taxonomy (NCBI): domain Eukaryota; kingdom Metazoa; phylum Chordata; class Myxini; order Myxiniformes; family Myxinidae; genus Eptatretus; species Eptatretus burgeri. The sequence goes on along the minus strand of NC_140967.1, from coordinate 106,262,158 downwards.
CCAACCACAGCAGTCAGACCCTGTACCACACGAAAGGTTACACTCCAAAAGTTTCATATATAAAACCTATTCCAAGGCGGAGAAAAGCAAGCAAAGAAAGAAACAACTGGCGAGTGGGTTTTCTCCCCCCCCCTCTCTGCGGCCCTCGGGGAGAATTAGCAGAAAACAGCTCCTTTCTCACGCTTCATACAGCAAGAGAGCGCCGGCACATATTCATAAACAGAAACAAATCCTTTGTAATTCTCCAAGATTGTTGACACTCCACTGGAATTCATAACAGCCTACAGAAGCAAGGCTGGCAAGGACACAGGCTGGCTTGTTGGTAATACATGGTAAAGCAAACTGCAAAACGAAGACAAAGGCTTGGAAACACAATTTGAAGCAGCCAGGACAAGGGTTTGAATCCAGACACCTGATTAATGCAATTGATGAATGTTTAAATCGGTCAAATGTACGAATATGGACCAATGGGGCCATCACCTGATCCATAACAGTGTCATAAGATGGTTTCCTTTGGAAGACGCTGCGAAGAATGATTGGGTGTGGTTTCCTTTGGAAATTCGCTGGGCAAGCCTTGTGAGTCAGAGCTCAACTGGAAATGATGCAAAAGTCGGTGGTTCTTACAAATGGGGGTGGGGCTTAGGGAAATGGGTGGGGCTCATAAAAAGTGGGTGGGGTTTATAAAAAAGTGGGTGTGGTTTATAAAGTGGGTGTGGCTTATAAAAAGTGGGGAGTTGCGGAAAGTGGGCGTGGCTTATGAAAAAGTGGACTTGATTTAGGAAAAATAATGTGTGGCTCAGGAGCTGGTCAGACAAGAGCTTTAGGAGAAGTTTATAACTTCATCTCTGCTCAACAAAGATACTTAAACCAAGAACCAAGTTCCAAGTTATTCTTTGTGAATATACTCGATGGAAATGAATGTAAAAAGAAAATTAAGTTATTCCCGAAAGTAGAGCATGGAAAAAAATTCGTTGGTTTGTTCTTTAAGTACAATGAAAATATGAAAGGACTGTGATTATGTTGGGGGGTGAGGGAAGAAGTGCTTTAATCAGTAAGTCTCAATTTTTCATTTGCTTGTATGGGAGGGAGGGGGAGGAAGTGAGTCTCCCATTTTGAGATTTTAGTGCTTGGATCAGATAGTTTTTCCCTTTTTCCTCATTCATTTGATTGGGTGTCCCAGAAGCAACACTTTCCATCAACTCAGGTTCCCTGGGTAAAAACTAAGATCCGGGCTTTCAATGACATCTTGGATGCTGCCGTCTTGTATGTACCTGTTTGGGGTGAGGATGTGGAGGTCACGAAGATATTCACTTACCTCGGCAGTGATAGTCATGTCTCTGCTGGCTGTGAGCCAGAGGTCAATAGATGTCTGGATCGGGCCTGGGGAATCATGGATTCACTGGATCATGGGGTGTGGTGCTGCCGGTGCCTGTGCAGTAGGACAAAAGTCCGTGTCTTCATATCCTTGGTGCTTCCAGTCTTGCTCTACAGATGGAAGAGTTGGACTCTGACCAAGGATCTGGGAGGGAAACTTAATTCCTTTGGTACCAGGACTCTTCGGAGAATCCTTGGTTATCGCTGGTCGGACTTTGTGTCCAACGAGCTGTTGCTGAGAGAGACTAAAATGAGATTTGTTACCTGAATAATCCGTGATCGTCAGCTGCCGCTGTATGTACATGTGACTCGTTTTCTTGATGATGATCCTGCTCACCAGATTCTCTCAGCGAAGGAGCCTCATCAGTGGAGGAGGCCAATGGGCTAACCACGTGCCTCGTGGTTGCAGCAGATTGATCAACATGTCAAGGTGATGGGGTGACCAGACATTTGCCTGGGGGATGGCCTGGCGGAGGCCCCTGGAGTACCAGCGGAAAGTGGACGCAGCAACATGCTGTTCCAGCACACGCTCCCACACCTGACCTGACCTGGGTGATGAAGATTGTGGTCAAGTTTGTGTGTGTAGTTTTGGAGAAGTTCCCAGTGTTTACATTTCGCCTGACTGAGTAACGGACACCACCCATGGTTATACCTCACCTGGACAATTTTTGTTCCAAGTGAGCTCAATATGGCTGGCATAATATCCACCAAATATTATAAACAGGCTGGAGTACCTCGTGAGTTGGGTGATGGGCAGCCCCCCCCCCCAACCTCCATTCCATATGAGGGGGGGGAGCTGACTTCTGATTTCCACTTGTATATCTGGGCAAATCCACAACAAATATTACATTTGTAGTGGTTGTGAATATTAAGAGAAGAAAAAGAAGTGGAATGGAATGGATCCCTGGTGCATGGAAGTGAAAGGACTGGGAGGGGGATTTCCCGTTTCCCATGGTCGGTGAATTTTGGAATTTTACCACAAATTTTTACATGCTAAGTCACTCTTTTGAGAAAAATTAAAGGAGAATAATCACGATAATTTCCTGATTAAGGTTTTGCACTGCCAAAGAAAAAAGTACTCAGCCATTTTAAATTATTTATAAGAAAGTGGGCATTTCAGGACGTGTTGTACATTGAAAATATTTGGAGTTATTGGCCTCATGGTAGTTACCGTTTGAGTACTGCCTTACCCCACATCCCAATATTCACCTCGTCGAGGCCTTTCGTCTCAAAACGGCCTTCAAGGTCAACTTGCGTTCACCTAAAACCTTGCCCAGATTCTAACGTGAGTACACCCAAAATTTAGGGCCTCTGGGTGCTTCAGTTCGTGAGTGAAAGAACAAACAAATGCACAACCGCTTGAAATTTTTAAATAATTTGTAATCCCTTTGGAGCCATTTTCAGAACAATATTTTAGACACCATTCCTTTGACGTGTACATTATATGATTTGAAAGGAGAAGAGATTTCAGGTTAACTTTATTCAGAGAAATTAAAAATAACAAATTTCACAATCAAAAAAGTCATCAAGGTCGAATTTCCTGAGTCATCGAGGTAGAACTCGTACGCTGGGTCATCGAGGGAAACTCATTCGCTGGGTCATCGAGGTAGAACTCGTACACTGGGTCATCAAGGTAAACTCATTCGCTGGGTCATCGAGGTACAACTTGTTTGATGGGTCATCGAGGTACAACTCGTACACTGGGTCATCGAGATAAAACTCGTTCGCTGGGTCTCAGCTGAAGGAAGTTTGGAGCACAAAAAAAGTGAAAGACAATGTTGAAGTGTAAATGTGTTTGAATAGTAATGAAGTGACGCATGGTGTGCAGCGATGAACGGTGTGCAGCGATGAACGGTGTACAGTGATGAAGTCACGCACAGTGAAGAGTGATGAAGTGACGCATGATGTACAGTGATGAAGATGTCCAGTTTCTCTCTCTCACACACACACACACACACACACACACACACACACACACACACACACACCATCATTACTTTTATGCACACTATGATGACAACAATAGCAATGAATATCTTAGCCTAACAATCAATATGTGGAGTATCCATGTTCCTCATCCACCAAACATTCCCATTAACCAAGATCCAAACCCTCCTTCCTTAAAGTAGCAATGCTATTCTGCAGCTCCCTTCCTTACGTGTTGCACCACGTCATGGAAATGTACCTTTAATAAAGTCTGGGGTTCCACAAGATTATTCATTCGTATCATTATATCTCCCCTTGTCCCAGTAATTTGTCCCTCAATAATTACTTTTCATTCCCCCTTAGATAGTGAGGCAAAATTTGTCCTAATTCGGTGAGTGTGATCATCTTTTTCCCTTGAATATAGAAAGTTACGCTTCACGCAATACTTAGGATAGTACCAGTACCAATAGTCAGTACTTTTGTATCCCTCCTTTTTCCACTTACTTGTTATCTTTCATACTTTCGCACTTAAATCCCCTTTTGTCCCTCCTATTCCAGATGGAACTGGATTAGCTTGTCTCCAGTCCAGGTACTTACATATTTAACACGATGCCTCGTTTCAGGTGTACAGTGTCTACGTCCTCTTTCTCCCGTGTGACACAGGGTGAATAATTATACGGAAGGGTCATGGAGGTGTTTGTCCCATACACACCTATCTCATGCAATTTGTCCCAATGTTTACCTCCTTCTTCTCTGCATACTCTGTCACAACACATTCATTGTTTCCCTTACTCTCGACCAAACATTCTGCTCTCCATGACATTCTCATAATACCCTCACTGTCTGTTATCATCCATATTATCACAATCATGTACGTGCAAATCAATAGCACTGCTACACATGTCATAAACCTCCTTCCTTCTCCCTACAACTTCCTGTATGCTTTTTGCAATGAGATGCATGAATCTTACCTTTGTACTTGATAATAATAATTGTGTTGGTGATCAAAAGTACCTGATGTTGTCCAGTCCAACATGTCCTCAATGTGTTCCTCCACCTGAACTCCTTGATGTTCAATTAGCGACCAAGTCATCAGGCTGGATGCAGCTGGTCTGGTAGTGTTTGTGTGACCTGTGTCAAACTTCTTGACAATCTTTTTCAAGGCAGCACAAAAGTTAATCTTCATGGACATCGGTCCATAAGTTTTGGAGACATTTTACCAATATTATAATCTAGTGTTGGCTTAGCACTTATAGTGGTGGCTTGGAGTCCCACTCAGATCTGAGAGTCTCGCTGACCACCGAACCAATCCCAGGAGTTTGACTCAGCCTGTCACTCCTCCAAGGTTGGCAAAAATGAACTTCATTACTGGCATTAGGGGCACTATATTAGCAGCACAGCCATGCCCCAACCAATGATGCAGCCAACTGCCACAAAGGCAGCACACCCCACCAGCATTTGACAATACACATAGCTTCTACAAAATTTTTCTGCCACCGCTGCAAATCCTTGAGCGTACCATGTTCGTAGCACCTCCTTCTACACACCCCTTTTGCTTGTGTGGTCACTTTCGTGAGCCAAACAAGAAAGCACCTTTTGGGAAACCACTCTACCCTCACTTGAGAGCATATCTCTTGCTTCATATGTGCTCAACATTTCACTACGGCTAAGAGCTTAGAACAGTTCCACAATCAACTTACCATTCTCGACTAGCACACCCCACGATGTTAAATATCCTCTCATTTCCAAAGTTCCCCTCATTGTGTGTCATCCTGTACACATGTCAGGAATCCGTATATATTGTAATGCTTCCATCCTCTGGTAGATTGCATATTGCAATTAGCACATGTACCACTTTCCAAGATGTTACTTTCAGCGCACACTGCATATCCTGACAGTTATGTTCCTCTCCATCATCAGTGATTAGCATTAAGGAGTTATGTTCAGTGTTGGACATCTTTCGATTACCACATTCATTGCTCTAACAGTGATCCAACCAGTACTGCATAATCAGGTTCCATCCATCCATCCAATTACCCTTCGTTCACTTCCATGCAACAACTTGCTCACTCTCTCCAAAGGATAGCATGAGATCTTTCATGTTCTTAAACCAATGCTATCAGACTCCGTGGGAGTTTGCCTGGGGGATGGCCTGGCGGAGGCCCCTGGAGTACCAGCGGAAAGTGGACGCAGCAACATGCTGTTCCAGCACATGCTTCCATACCTGACCTGACCTGGGTGACCAAAACCAAAACCCACTCCGTGGGAGTACCTCCTGTGCAGCTTCCCTTCGCAGGGCAGCTCACCGGATGACGGGATTGGGGCAAAGCCTTCGGGACCCCCAATCTTTGATAGGAGGGAAACCACGGGGTAACATCCCTGGGTCAGATTGCGGGAGAGTGTGTCGGAGTGGTGCTGAGGTGTCGTCCACCACACGGCGGTCTCCTTGGGTTAACCTGAGGCGGTCCCTTCGGGTGGGTGCCTGGAATGTCCTATCCCTAAGAGAGGATGATCACCTGTCTCTGTTATCATCTGAGCTCAAGTGTTTGGACATCGGGATTGCAGCTCTCTCTGAGGTTTGGAGACCGGATTGCGGTGAGATAATGGTGGGTGGTTACACCTACTATTGGTCTGGTCGCTCTGATGGTTACCATACCCAAGGAGTTGCTGTAGCTGTGTCCAATAAGCTGACCCCAATGATAATTGAGGTAACACCGGTCAACGAGCGTATTATGAGATTAAGGATTCGTCACTCCTTAGGTCTCATTTCCCTGGTCTCTGTTTATGCTCCGACTGAGGCGAGTGATCTCACCGTGAAGGATGCATTCTACGCCACACTCGAGTCTGTGGTTGATCAGTGCCCCAGACGAGATACACTTCTAGTCTTGGGGGATTTCAATGCATCGACTGGAACTGATAAGGGATGGTTATGAGGTGTGTGTTGGTCCCCATGGGTCAGGAACTATGAACCAGAATAGCACTAAGTTCCTTGACTTTGCAAGAAGTCATGGACTTAGGTTGGCTGGTTCATGGTTTCAGCGCCCGCAAGCTCATCGCTGGACTTGGTATTCCAACGCTGGCGGTGTGCCAAAGGAGATTGACCATGTCCTCATTGACGGTCGTTGGAGGATGATCCAGAACTGCAGGGTCTACCGGAGTGCTCAGTTCCTCAATACTGACCACAGGCTTGTTGTAGCAACTCTAAAGCTGCACCTTAAATCCTGGAGAATGGTACCATCCCAGCCGAGGCTGGATGTTGCCAAGCTCAGGGATGAGAGAGTAGCTGAGGAGTTTGCGAACAGGCTGAGTGGACACTTGGGGGGTCTGGGTGCTTTGGGGGGTCCTGAAGAGTTGTGGAGCGCCTTCAAGACCACCGTCCTTGATGTTGCCGGTGGATGCCTTGGAGCTCACCGCAGGGCAAAGAAGAATTTTGTCTCTCAAGGGACACTGGATACCATTGACCAGAGTCGCAGGGCCAGGCTGAATGGCAGAGCTGAGCTGTTCAGGGAGCTGAGGCGTAAAACTGTACGTGCACTGAGGGTGGACAAGGAGGCCCATGTGCGAGGAATCTGTGAGGGGGTAGAGCATCACTTATGGACAGCTGATTCTCGTCCCGCTTATAGGGGAATTCGCGCATTACGTTCATCCAAGCCCATCCCTCGGAGCACTACAGTTCGAGCAGAGAGTGGTAGGCTCTTGACAGAGGAGTCTGAAGTGAAGGCCCGCTGGGTCGGTTACTTTGAGCAGTTGTACCACACTGATCCCCCAACTGTCGAGTTGGACATCAAGGGTGTTACAATCCCTGTTGCTGACCCTCGAATCAACTGTGGTCCACCTACGCTTGTGGAAACACGGGCTGCGGTGAACCAGTTGAAACGGGGCAAAGCTCCAGGGATCTGTGGCATCCATGCCGAACTTCTCAAGGCTGGTGGAAATGCTGCACTCGTGTCGTTGCATGCAGTTTTGTGCTCTGCCTGGAACACAGGCATCATCCCAACTGACTGGAAGAGGGGCCTTGTTGTCCCTCTCTGGAAAGGGAAGGGTGATCGCCAAGACTGCAACAACTACCGAGGGGTGACGCTGCTCTCAGTGCCGGGCAAGGTCTTTGCTCGGATAATTCTCGATAGGGTTCGCCACCATCTGTTTGAGCACCAGCGTCCAGAGCAGTCAGGCTTTACACCAAAGAGGTCAACGATTGACCGTATCCTTGCACTTCGTGTCCTCACCGAACGCAGACGAGAGTTTCGGCAGGGGCTGCTTGCAGCCTATGTTGATCTCTGTAAAGCGTTCGATTCAGTGAATCGGGATGTCCTCTGGAGGATTCTTGGTCTTCGTGGGGTGCCACCAAAACTGATCGATCTGATGTCTGAACTCTACTCTGGTACTGAGAGTGCTGTGAAGTGTGGTGGTACCATCTCTGACTTATTTCCAGTTGTTACTGGAGTTCGTCAGGGATGTGTACTTGCCCCCACACTTTTCAGCACTTGTATGGACTGGATTCTAGGGAGGATGTCGGAGAGATCAAGTTGCGGTGCCTCATTTGGGAATGTCAAGATCTCGGACCTTGACTTTGCAGATGATGCAGTCATCTTTGCGGAGACTTTAGACATCCTCTTGGGGGCCCTCGAGGTGCTGAATGAGGAGTCGGAGCCGTTGGGATTACGGGTTTCTTGGGTCAAAACTAAGATCCAGGCTTTCGGTGACATCTTGGATGCTGCTGTCCTGTCTGTGTCTGTTTGTGGTGAGGATGTTGAGGTCGTGGAGAGATTCACTTACCTTGGCAGTGATATTCATGTCTCTGCTGGCTGCGAGTCAGAGGTCAATAGACGTCTGGGTCGGGCCTGGGGAGTCATGGATTCACTGGTCATGGGGTGTGGCGCTGCCGGTACCTGTGCGGGAGGACGAAAGTCCGAGTCTTCAGGTCCTTGGTACTTCCAGTCTTGCTCTATGGGTGCGAGACTTGGACTCTGACCAAGGATCTGAGACGGAGACTTAATTCCTTTGGTACCAGGTCTCTTCGGAGAATCCTTGGCTATCGCTGGTCGGATTTTGTGTCCAACGAGTGGATACTGAGAGAGACTCGGATGAGATTTGTTACCTGCATAGTCCGTGAGCGTCAGTTGCGGCTGTATGGACATGTGGCTCGTTTTCCTGACTCTGATCCTGCTCACCAGATTCTCTCAGCGAGGGAGTCTCATGAGTGGAGGAGGCCAGTGGGTCGACCACGTGCCTCATGGTTGCAACAGGTTGACCATCATCTCAAGGAGATGGGGATGGGCCTGGCATCTGCCTGGGGGATGGCCAGACGGAGGCCCCTGGAGTACCGGCGGAAAGTGGACGCAGCGACGTGCTGTTCTGGCACATGCTCCCATACCTGACCTGACCTGAGACACAGACACAGACACACACACACAGACATACACCTCGGTAAAAACACTCTAAATGACATTCGCCCATCACTATGAATTAACAGCACGTGCAGAATCGGTCATCGTCGTCCTTCCTCCGGATTTGGTGTGCACAATTCACCTCCTCCAAAGTCTTCACGTTTACGATGACGACCAATCATTATCTCTATACAAACATACAAGTTGTTCCACACACACAAGTTCCAGGTTGGAACACTCAACTTACGTCTAACACAAAACTCAACCTTCCCAATCACATTGTATTCGGGTCCTCGCTCGTTCACCTTGTGTTTTCCTGTCTCAGCTTGTGACCCCGTTAGCCAAGCTACTAACGCCCTCCAGGGTGTTTCATTCTGTCTCGAACATCCCACTCTGCCCTCCGTCAACACAGAGCTGACGGTGTGTAATATCTTTGGATCTAAGGACCCAGTCAGCGAGAAGGGATCCTGTCTTCACGCTGTGCATGTTATCCAGCCCTGTTCGCCCTTTATCTTTGTTCCTTTGGGTAACTCTATGTTCTTTGAAGAGTTATTCCCCATTGTATGTTCTTAACTTGTCACCAACCGAAAGCTTTAGTCTTTTCTCCTTTTATCATGCAGGCTCAAAGACCCGCTCTTCTCGATTGCCTTAAAGCTTTTCTTTCCTCTGAGGAACTCTGGACCCTCCCAACTATTATCCCAGGACTCTAACCTGCGATCACAGGACTCTAACCTGCACCCCCTGTTTCACTTGGACGTTCCTTGTCCTCTGACCTAAAACCGGTCACCTGAATCCGGCCTAATAGCCCCTATGCTCCTCCAACAAACCGCATTCGACTTTCCTCATTTACCGGTACCATTTCGGAACCCGTGCAGACCCCAAGGCTGCGCGCAACGGAGATCCCTCCGGATCGCGGCGTCAGCTGCGCTCAACGGAGATCCCTCCGGATTGCGGCATTCAGGACCTGACAGTGTCCCATCTGGGTCGCCAGATGTTGTGAAGACCCTCATCAATCCCGGCCAAGAATTGAGGGGAGTCATCTGAGGATTCTTGAATACACGGTTTATTGAAGTTGCATAGCACTTGCAAGCGGAGGTGGCACAGGGACCAACCACAGCAGTCAGACCCTGTACCACAGTAAAGGTTACACTCCAAAAGTTTCAGATATGAAACCTATTCCGAGGCGGAGAAAGCAAGCAAAGAAAGAAACAACTGGCGAGTGGGTTTTCTCCCCCCTCCCTGCGGCCCTCGGGGAGAATTAGCAGAAAACAGCTCCTTTCTCACGCTTCATACAGCAAGAGAGCGCCGGCACATATTCATAAACAGGAACAAATCCTTTGTAGTTCTCCAAGATTGTTGACACTCCACTGGAATTCATAACAGCCTACAGAAGCAAGGCTGGCAAGGACACAGGCTGGCTTGTTGCTAATACATGGTTAAGCAAACTGTAAAACGAAGACAAAGGCTTGGAAACACAATTTGAAGCAGCCAGGACAAGGGTTTGAATCCAGACACCTGATTAATGCAATTGATGAATGTTTAAATAGGTCAAATGTACAAATATGGACCAATGGGGCCATCACCTGATCCATAACAGTGTCATAAGATGGTTTCCTTTGGAAGACGCTGCTAAGAATGATTTGGTGTGGTTTCCTTTGGAAATTCGCTGGGCAAGCCTTGTGAGTCAGAGCTCAACTGGAAATGATGTAAAAGTCGGTGGTTCTTACAAATGGGGGTGGGGCTTAGGGAAATAGGTGGGGCTCAGAAAAAGTGGGTGTGGTTTATAAAGTGGATGTGGCTTATTAAAAAAGTGGGGGGTTTTGGAAAGTGGACGCAGCTTATGAAAAAGTGGACTTGATTTAGGAAAAATAATGTGTGGCTCAGGAGCTGGTCAGACAAGAGTATTAACAGAAGTTTATAACTTCATCTCTGCTCAACAAAGATACTTAAACCAAGAACCAAGTTGCAAGTTATTCTTTGTGAATATACTCGATGGAAATGAGTGTAAAAAGAAAATCAAGTTATTCCCGAAAGTAGAGCATGGAAAAAAATTCGTTGGTTTGTTCTTTAAGTACAATGGAAATATGAAAGGACTGTGATTATGTTGGGGGGTGAGGGAAGAAGTGCTTTAATCAGTAAGTCTCAATTTTTCATTTGCTTGTATGGGAGGGAGGGGGAGGAAGTGAGTCTCCCATTTTGAGCTTTTAGTGCTTGGATCAGATAGTTTTTCCCTTTTTCCACATTCATTTGATTGGGTGTCCCAGAAGCAACACTTTCCATCTACTCAGGTTCCCTGGGTAAAAAACTAAGATCCGGGCTTTCAATGACATCTTGTATGCTGCCATCTTGTATGTACCTGTTTGGGGTGAGGATGTGGAGGTCACGAAGATATTCACTTACCTCGGCAGTGATAGTCATGTCTCTGCTGGCTGTGAGCCAGAGGTCAATAGATGTCTGGATCGGGTCTGGGGAATCATGGATTCACTGGATCATGGGGTGTGGTGCTGCCGGTGCCTGTGCAGTAGGACAAAAGTCCGGGTCTTCATATCCTTGGTGCTTCCAGTCTTGCTCTACAGATGGAAGAGTTGGACTCTGACCAAGGATCTGAGAGGGAAACTTAATTCCTTTGGTACCGGGTCTCTTCGGAGAATCCTTGGCTATCGCTGGTCGGACTTTGTGTCCAATGAGCCGTTGCTGAGAGACTAAAATGAGATTTGTTACCTGAATAATCCGTGATCGTCAGCTGCCGCTGTATGGACATGTGACTCGTTTTCTTGATGCTGATCCTGCTCACCAGATTCTCTCAGCGAAGGAGCCTCATCAGTGGAGGAGGCCAATGGGCTAACCACGTGCCTCCTGGTTGCAGCAGATTGATCAACATGTCAAGGTGATGGGGCTGGACCAGACATTTACCTGGGGGATGGCCTGGCGGAGGCCCCTGGAGTACCGGCGGAAAGTGGATGCAGCAACACGCTGTTCCAGCACATGCTCCCATACCTGACCTGACCTGGGTGATGAAGATTGTGGTCAAGTTTCTGTGTGTTGTTCTGGAGAAGTTCCCAGTGTTTACATATAGCCTGAGTAACGGACACCACACATGGTTATACCTCACCTGGACAATTTTTGTTCCAAGTGAGCTCAATATGGCTGGCATAATCTCCACCTAATATTACAAACAGGCTGGAGTACCTCGTGAGTTGGGTGATGGGCAGCCCCCCCCCCCCCAACCTCCATTCCATATGAGGGTGGGGAGCTGACTTCTGATTTCCACTTGTATATCTGGGCAAATCCACACCAAATATTACATTTGTCCTGGTTGTGAATATTAAGAGAAGAAAAAGAAGTGGAATGGAATGGATCCCTGGTGCATGGAAGTGAAAGGACTGGGAGGGGGATTCCCCGTTTCCCATGGTCGGTGAATTTTGGAATTTTACCACAAATTTTTACATGCTAAGTCACTCTTTTGAGAAAAATTAAAGGAGAATAATCATGATAATTTCCTGATTAAGGTTTTGCACTGCCAAAGAAAAAAGTACTCAGCCATTTTAAATTATTTATAAGAAAGCGGGCATTTCAGGACGTGTTGTACATTGAAAATATTTGGAGTTATTGGCCTCATGGTGGTTACCGTTTGAGTACTGCCTTACCCCACATCCCAATATTCACCTCATCGAGGCCTTTCGTCTCAAAACGGCCTTCAAGGTCAACTTGCGTTCACCTAAAACCTTGCCCAGATTCTAACGTGAGTACACCCAAAATTTGAGGCCTCTGGGTGCTTCAGTTCGTGAGTGAAACAACAACAAACAAATGCACAACCACTTGAAATTTTTAAATAATTTGTAATCCCTTTGGAGCCATTTTCAGAACAATATTTTAGACACCATTCCTTTGACGTGTACATTATATGATTTGAAAGGAGAAGAGATTTTAGGTTAACTTTATTCAGAGAAATTAAAAATAACAAATTTCACAATCAAAAAAGTCATCAAGGTCGAATTTCCTGAGTCATCGAGGTAGAACTCGTACGCTGGGTCATCGAGGGAAACTCATTCGCTGGGTCATCGAGGTAAACTCATTCGCTGGGTCATTGAGGTAGAACTCGTACGCTGGGTCATCGAGGTACAACTTGTTTGATGGGTCATCGAGGTACAACTCGTACACTGGGTCATCGAGATAAAACTCGTTCGCTGGGTCTCAGCTGAAGGAAGCTTGGAGCACAAAAAAAGTGAAAGACAATGTTGAAGTGTAAATGTGTTTGAATAGTAATGAAGTGACGCATGGTGTGCAGCGATGAACGGTGTGCAGCGATGAACGGTGTACAGTGATGAAGACACGCACAGTGAAGAGTGATGAAGTGACGCATGATGTACAGTGATGAAGATGTCCAGTTTCTCTCTCTCACACACACACACACACACACACACACACACACACACACACACACACACAATCATTACTTTTATGCACACTATGATAACAACAATAGCAATGAATATCTTAGCCTAACAATCAATATGTGGAGTATCCATGTTCCTCATCCACCAAACATTCCCATTAACCAAGATCCAAACCGTCCTTCCTTAAAGTAGCAATGCTATTCTGCAGCTCCCTTCCTTACGTGTTGCACCACGTCATGGAAATGTACCTTTAATAAAGTCTGGGGTTCCACAAGATAATTCATTCGTATCATTATATCTACCCTTGTCCCAGTAATTTGTCCCTCAATAATTACTTTTCCTTCCCCCTTAGATAGTGAGGCAAAATTTGTCCTAATTCGGGGAGTGTGATCATCTTTTTCCCGTGAATATAGAAAGTTACGCTTCACGCAATACTTAGGATAGTACCAGTACCAATAGTCAGTACTTTTGTATCCCTCCTTTTTCCAGTTACTTGTTATCTCTCATACTTTCGCACTTAAATCCCCTTTTGTCCCTCCTATTCCAGATGGGACTGGATTAGCTTGTCTCCAATCCAGGTACTTACATATTTAACACGATGCCTCGTTTCAGGTGTACAGTGTCTATGTCCTCTTTCTCCCGTGTGACACAGGGTGAATAATTATACGGAAGGGTCATGGAGGTGTTTGTCCCATACACACCTATCTCATGCAATTTGTCCCAATGTTTACCTCCTTCTTCTCTGCATACTCTGTCACAACACATTCATTGTTTCCCTTACTCTCGACCAAACATTCTGCTCTCCATGACATTCTCATAATACCCTCACTGTCTGTTATCATCCATATTATCACAATCATGTACGTGCAAATCAATAGCACTGCTACACATGTCATAAACCTCCTTCCTTCTCCCTACAACTTCCTGTGTGCTTTTTGCAATGAGATGCATGAATCTTACCTTTGTACTTGATAATAATTGTGTTGGTGATCAAAAGTACCTGATGTTGTCCAGTCCAATATGTCCTCAATGTGTTCCTCCACCTGAACTCCTTGATGTTCAATTAGCGACCAAGTCGTCAGGCTGGATGCAGCTGGTCTGGTAGTGTTTGTGTGACCTTTGTCAAACTTCTTGACAATCTTTTTCAAGGCAGCACAAAAGTTAATCTTCATGGACATCGGTCCATAAGTTTTGGAGACATTTTACCAATATTATAATCTAGTGTTGGCTTAGCACTTATAGTGGTGGCTTGGAGTCCCACTCAAATCTGAGAGTCTCGCTGACCACCGAACCAATCCCAGGAGTTTGACTCAGCCTGTCACTCCTCCAAGGTTGGCAAAAATGAACTTCATTACTGGCATTAGGGGCACTATATTAGCAGCACAGCCATGCCCCAACCAATGATGCAGCCAACTGCCACAAAGGCAGCACACCCCACCAGCATTTGACAATACACATAGCTTCTACAAAAATTTTCTGCCACCGCTGCAAATCCTTGAGCGTACCATGTTCGTAGCACCTCCTTCTACACACCCCTTTTGCTTGTGTGGTCACTTTCGTGAGCCAAACGAGCAAGCACCTTTTGGGAAACCACTCTACCCTCATTTGAGAGCATATCTCTTGCTTCATATGTGCTCAACATTTCACTACAGCTAAGAGCTTAGAACAGTTCCACAATCAATTTACCATTTTCGACTAGCACACCCCACGATGTTAAATATCCTCTCATTTCCAAAGTTCCCCTCATTGTGTGTCATCCTGTACACATGTCAGGAATCCGTATATATTGTAATGCTTCCATCCTCTGGTAGATTGCATATTGCAATAAGCACATGTACCACTTTCCAAGATGTTACTTTCAGCGCACACTGCATATCCTGACAGTTGTGTTCCTCTCCATCATCAGTGATTAGCATTAAGGAGTTATGTTCAGTGTTGGACATCTTTCGATTACCACATTCATTGCTCTAACATTGATCCAACCAGTACTGCATAATCAGGTTCCATCCATCCATCCAATTACCCTTCGTTCACTTCCATGCGACAACTTGCTCACTCTCTCCAAACGATATCATGAGATCTTTCATGTTCTTAAACCAATGCTATCAGACAGCATCCAGTTAACTTTCATCCGAGAGGCTCAATGTATGTTAATGCATCGTCTATTTCCAAATATAACAGCATGAGTATTGATGTCCATTCATATACCATGTATGCATATTTGTTGGGCAATGATGAGCAACCTCATAAACCGCACGATAGTCTTGGCACAACAGCTCGAATGCCAATTCTGCTCCTCAAATGTGCTCCCCAGTTCCAAGTGATCCTCGAACATCTGTGCAACCTCTGTGCCTTGCCGAGTTGTGTTTGTATTATGTCCACAGCCCACAGTCATTACCCATAGACCCACAGCCATAACACAGAGAAAATGCTTTTTCATCATCGTGAATGATTTAAATCATTACTCATTCACATTAACTCATTCAAACATGTTCTGGTAACCATGATGATCCGATACCTTGACCCATGGTTCATGGAGTTATACATACAGTTGGAATCACTTTTTCTCCAACTACCATCAGAAATTCAATGGTAAACTACCTTGTTCAATCCTTGCAGAGGTATACACACAAACACTCAAACATCCATATTATGTCCACCCGCAGTCTCCCGCACAATGAGCGACCTGTACCTGTATGCTCCAGCATGCAGCGCCTTCCTCCACATCTGCATAGCTTTTACAATTTTAAATCTTTCTACTACTTTTGTGCTAACGAGCACGCGAGATACTCATTTCTCTCAAAATTTGATATGAATACATTGGCTTCGATTTAAATAAGATTCAATATCGTGTCTCAGCCACAGAACTCTGGCCTGGCTTTCCACACGCAAGGCATGAAACATTCCGAGGTGTGTCTCACCAGGCAAGCAAGAAATTATTTGCACACCGATCAATCACAAATTCCTGCCACAATTGAATGCCAATAACTCAGATCATGATACAATGATGCAACCAATCGTGCTTATCCAACCAATCTCTTGTTTCTGCTCAAAGAATTGTCGGTTTATTATTGTCAATAACAGTGCACTTTATTATTAACAAGAACAACAAACAATTCTTTTTTCTGAGCTATTAAATCTTACAACCAGTTCACACAAACTGCCCCCCCGCCCCCCACCTTTTTCCCAACCTGTGAAATCTCAGACACACCTGGTAAACAAGCAGGTTCACAGCAGGGTGTCCTCCTGCCCCCCTCACTGTACACAAACAAACTGCTGGTGTCCACATTTTATTTAAGATGTAGATTTATTCTTTTCCCTTTTCTCAAACTTAAACCACATATTCTCTTGAAACAAGATCTTACAATTCCAACCAAATTTGCACAATCTCCACTGGAGCATTTGAATGCTCCCTTTTGATGTCTGTTCCCCCTTCGAACACCCGTCGGTGTTCCCAATAAATTTATTTTAAATCACCGCAAGCACTTTCCAGGACTTCTTTGTCTAGTTCGCTCTGAACTCTTACTTGTGCCCCTTCCTAAATGACTTTGAACACCCGTCGGTGTCCCCTTCACGTCTTTTTTCAGCGATTAAACATTTTTATTCCCTCCACCTCGTGACATAAATCCTTTGGACCCCGACATTGGGAACCTTTTTGCAATAAGATGCCCAGGTTTCTCGTCCTTCTGGCCAATTTCTCTGTCGTGATATGTGCTTTACGTCCTCCACCTCATGACATAAAACATACCGGATGTCATCCTATCTTCGGGAATTCCCGTTCTTTTCTTAAAAATGAAATAAAAAAATTATTTTAAAAAGGTCTCTTCTTTTATCCAACAAACAGCTTGGCATATATCCTCACCTTTTAAAGCTCAGTTTGAGACTGCGCACCTTCCGTGGCGAACTTGTCTGCCTGGGACTGGGAAAACCACGCATTCCAGCAGAGATTCCTTACTTTTGGCTTTGTTGGTGTCCAGCTGTGGCCAGGCAGAATCCTTCTTCCCTGCTGGAGGCTGTCATCCGATCCTCGTCGCCAACTGTCGAAGCAGGTTTTTCCAGCTACCTCAAAACAATACAAAAGAGTAAGTTCACATGCAAGCCATTTATTCGATAAAATGAAAGAATACTTCCGTGCACAGGAAGGAAGGCCCCAACTCTCAATGATATTGCGAGTCGAAGACTTTAAACTTCCATAAAATCTTGAGTATAAATACAGTTTCTTATTATGACATCAGATGGACTTTTGTGGACTTCAAATTTGCAACATGGAGAGGTTTTGTTTTGTTTTGGAGTGTTGTTTTTCAGCCTGGGGAAGGGGTGTGGGGATGGGGGAAATAGAAGAGAGCCGTGGTTTGCCTTGCTGACGAAATGGTCATCAGACAATTGTTACCAAACATAAGGTTTTACAAGGTTGTTTTAGACTTGAACAGAGACATGTGTAGTCTGCTCTTAACTAGCTTCCTCAGCATATCGATTTATTTTAATTCTTTTCAAAGCACTAAACTAAGACAATTTTGTATTTTACACGATTATAAGTTCAATTAATAATTCAGATTCCACTGGTTGGTTGTGTTTTTTTTATCTTTGGGTTGGTTGTGTTTCCACCAAGTGTGTTCACCCCACCTGTGAAAAGGTGTTTAAAAGTTCTTACCTGTTGAGTCTTGCAGAGAAGATGGCTTCTGTTGTTGCTGCCCCTCATCACGGTGAGGTTTCCGTTCAGGAGGTAGCCAATGAACAATGTAAGTCGGTGATGAATTCCTTTTCATCAACAATAAGACCCCACCATGGTTTTCTGCAGCTTTGGTGCCTTCATCATAAAAGTTCAGGTTTCTGTTCTTATGAAATGCAAAACATCCATCAGGAGTGAAATCCTGTCCTTGTCTGTACTTTCAAAAAAGGTTTCGGTTTCGGCTCCGATGTGATCTCAGGTACAATCACTTGTTTGGAAGAGACCGTGCATTGAAGGAAATTGTTTTCAACAGAATATACTCTTTCTTTTAAAGTGTGCAGCATGAGGAGACTGTATTATGTGAGATGGGAGATGTGGAGGGATGGTCTCGATCTACGGAGATGAGGTGGGATGGTCGTGATCTACGGAGATGAGGTGGGATGTTCGTCATCGACGGAGATGAGGTTCACCCTTGGGCTTCTTCAGGAGGACGACTTTGTCTCCTTTAATAGTGTATCGCCCGTTTGGATCACTTTCTCTCTTTTTGTCAAGATCACTCAGCAGCATCTCCAGTGTTTCTCTTTGGAGCTGAGTGTAGTCTGGAGTGATGAAAATGTTTCTTGTCCAGAGAGAGGGATCCTTCAAATTCCGAATCTTTTTATTATTCGTAAGAACCCGATTCCGATCAGACTCGCATCTGAAAACAACTTTCATGGGTCTGAAGATGTTCTCAACATATCTTCCAATGCGGAAAGTCCGTTCAGGTTCGATCTCCAGGTTCATGGCTTTTATTAATTTTGCCACAGCCTCCTTGTCATGTTCACCTTTTCCCTCCTTCACTCCACGGAACACGAGGTTATTTTTGCGCCTTTCAATTTCCGCTCGTTCATCCTTGAGAAACTCAGACTGAGAAGAATGGTGGGTCTCCCGTTTGGACGGCAATCGATGAACATCGTGCTGTTTCTGCTGATGTAACTTGTCTGCACAGTGAGGCTTCGGTTGTTGTTGGAGGGCAACACTGTACAGTTGTTGCTGCTCCAGCCCATCATCACTGTGAGGCTTCGGTTCAGTCGGCGGCAGCAAATCAACATTGTCCTGTTTCTGCTGTCGCTGCTCCAGCCCATCATTCGTTCCAAGCACTTCTTCCTCGTTTTTCTCATCAAGCTTTCCTGCATTTTGTACTTTGTTCTCTCTTTCCAAGACCTCCTTCTCCCTTAACTCCACGTTATTTTTCCTATCCCTCATCTCTCGTTCTCTTACCATTAACATGAACTCTTTCAGTTTCCATCTAATTTCACATTGTTTTTGTTCTTCCCGGTGCTCTCTCTCTCTAAGACGAGTCTCTTCGTCCAATTTAAGCAGCCGGTACTCTCCATCTTTAAACTCCTCTCCTTGTTGGTGCATACGAAGCTGCCGTTTCTTTATCTCCTCATCTTTCCCATTCATGAATACTTCAAACACACCTTGTCGCTCCATCTCCTGTTCTTTACTTATCTGCAGGTATCGCTCCCGCTGCTGCACTCGTTTCTTCCAGTTGTCAATCTCGAACATTCTGTGTTCTACAAACAGCATTTTCTGATCAAGTTCTTTATTTTTGCGTTTTTCCCACATTCGGACTTGGAATCGCTCCTTTGCTCGTGTGGATTCTTCTCTCTTTCTCATCCTCAGCTTTTCTTCATTTTTCCTCTCCTGTTCATTCATTTTTCTCTGCTCTTCTTCATTTTTCTTCCTCTGTTGTTCCTCCTCTCCTCTCTTCCGGTCCTCTTCCTCCTTTATCCATAATTCTTTTTCCAATTTCCGTTGCACGTCCTTTTCCAACAACTCGTGTTCCATTTCCTGCACAAACTTCTCTCTTTGTTGGAGATTTCTTTCGGTTTCGACCAACCGAGCCTCATATTCCTGAAGCTTTTCTTCCTCTGCTCGTAAAACCTTTTCTTTCTCTTTTTGATATTCCTCTTCCTGTTCTTTTTTGTCACCAATGTTCTGTTTTGCTATGAACTCCATTTTTTCAGTGCTTTCCAGAACCTCCTTTCCCTCTCCTTTCTGAATTTCAGGGTGTTCGGTTTCCCGAATCTCCGTTACCAATGGTGGATCGTCTTTCGATTCATTTTTCCTTTTCACTTTACATCGACATCGTAAACTGCAACAAAACAAACAAACATTCTCAGTTCAAGGTAAAATGAAGTATGACATCACATGTAAAGTATTGAACACATGGTTTTGTGAAACATAAACAAACATGTTCCACGAGTGTTACAGTTCTGGAGGATACGGAATGTGGAACATGCAGATGTAACTTAAACAATGTCCGAAGGAACGGTGTGGAACGATGAATCGCACTTGATTATTTGAAGAATCTCATGCAATGGTGGAGGATGTTATGAACTTTTACATTTGTTTTGGCTAAAGAAGGAAATTGTGACTCTTTTGTAAATTATTTTCATGACGTCATTCGGCGACCATGTTGGATTTTAAAATATCTGTTTCAGAAGTGTTTTGTCCCACAACTTCGATATTGACCAACAAACTATTCCTTGGAAATCAAGACTTAGTCGGTGAGTTTTATTTTATATTCACAAGAAATGGTAAACGAGTAACCTGAAGGATCTTCCTTCAGACATCATTGAACTTTTTAGAATGTTCACCATGGATTACATTATCAAAGCAAGAGCTGTAAGAAAAACTGTCACTCAGTAAATATAAAGAGCTTTGTGGAAACTGTTTGTTAAAATTTAACAAAATACGGAGGCCAATGAGGAACAAGCATTTGGTGAATTGGGAAATGTACTGTATGCACAAACACCTGGGTAAAGTACATTGAGCGTCCATGTTGTCAATCTAAATCACGTGAAACAGGGAACCAATCATGCAGCCTCCAGTGAGTTTTGCATTTATTGCAACAGACTGAGAGTTCTTCAGTGTTCTTCAAGACCACGTCGATGAGGGGCAGTATATCGACATTGCCGAACTGCAAAAGTGCAGATTTTTCATGAATTACAAGACAGACTTTGCTGAAACTTTCACAGGTTGACATACAGGTTACTGAACACACAACTATAAATGCAAAGTTTACTAAAGTGAAGGCTTACCAAAGTTATACCCTACCTGTAAATGAGCAAAAAGGTATTTAAACCAAATTTAACTTTCATTAATACAGTAAAAGTTGGTTTGTTCAGGACAGCCATTTTGAAATCCAAGATGGCCACCATCCATAACTTCGAGAAAATTAAAATTGTGTGTTTTTCACTTCTTGGCATGACAAATGTGGGGATTGCCACCAAAACAGACATCATATGACATTCACAGCCTGAGTTATTATGAAATTTGGTGAAACATGGTGGCCATTCTGAAATCCAAGAAGGCCCCAAAACATTGGATGAAAAACAATCTCACCAATGGATTTTGGACACCTTGTCATTGACTCCAGCAATTAAACAACATATTCCATATTTAGGAAAAAAAAACATTCAAGTCCTTATCATCCAACATAACATCGTACACAATAAACTCGCTTCATATATCTGAGTGATCTTGTTCCCTCATGGATGAAGACATGATAAATATTGATGAATAAGCCACAACGACGCAACGACAATCAAACAATGGATGGAAGTCCTCAATGCTGGATATGAAATCAGAGCCATATCCCTCGACATATTGCGTGCCATTGACACGGTCTGGTACCCTGCGCTACTCACGAAACTCTCTTCCAATGGTATCCAAGGCCATCTCCACTCATGGCTGGCAGACTTGCTCTCCTGTCGTAGACAATGTGTGGCCCTAAATGGAGTTCTCTCATCCCCTCTTCCTGTCCAGGCTGGAGTTCATCAAGGCAGCGTTCTGGGCCCTGTTCTTTTTCTGGTTTTCATCAATGATCTCTCCGACTCTCTGGAAAATCCTCTTTATCTCTTTGCTGATGACTCCACCCTCTGCCGTACCACCTGTCATACCTCAGACCTGCAAGCAACAGCTTCTTCGCTCACTACAGATCTGGGTAAAATCACAAACTGGTCCAACACCTGGAACATGTCTTTCAATCCTGACAAATCTTGCACTTTCACGATGTCTCTCCGAAAGGACCGTTAGAACCCCCCCCAACCCTCCCCCCACCCCTGCTGTGTCTGCGATTTGTCCCCACCACATTTCCGCAGGGCTCTCCAGGTCCACCAACAACCCCCTTTCTGGTAAAACTACAAAAATCACGAATCACTGCTCACCTTCACTCTTTCATTCCTCTTTTTCCCCACCTTTGGAATAAACTCCCTCACTCTGTTCAATCCCATTCTTCCCTCCAGGCCTTCAAAACATTTGTTCACCACCACCTCTTATCGTTCCCAATCCAAATCCTTGATCTTTTCTGCCCCTGTCAATACAACCCAAACCCTCCTCCTTCAAATTCCCTGCTTTCCTTCCTGAAAGTCCCTGCAGTGTCCATCTTGTATACCCCGTATTCCCCACCCCACGGCATCCCTCTCCCTTCCACAGATCTCCTAATATCTCTGTTCCCCACTGTTTTGTCCTTCCCACTCCCACCCCTTGTGTCATGCCCCCCTTACTGTGCGTTTTGTGTTCGCTCTCATCCGAGCCTCGACAAGGAAAACAAAAAAAAACTTGTGTTCTTTACCAGTGAATGCAGAGCTTTCTTTTGGGGCTCCCCTTCTTGTTGAACCAACGTGACGGATCAAATGTGATCAGAACATAAAACAAAAGGAAGGAAATCGCGACAAACATGACGTCACGAACCACAGACATCCCTCCATCCTCAACAGCATCATTCTGGATAACCTATGGAAATGGACAAGGGCAGGGGAAGGAGGAATGTTTATTTCATTTAAAATTAAACTAAACAATATTTTTACAATTATTTTCCAAAACCCACAAGTTCATGACAAAACAACAACATGATGTTGAATTTTTTTGGAATACAAACACAATCGGTCATGGAATGTTCGAGAGTTTATCGTTTGTACGACGCTTACGGAGTGTGGATTTGCACGAGGATTTGGAAAGTAATTTGGGAATTTGGGAAGTAATACCGTGAAGATTCCTCCATCGACACGGCCAGGAAGGAGCACTTTCCTTGAAGGGACAAATTCCAAGTTTGCTTGGTGGGGGAAAGTTAACCTGCAGTTTCCAACTGACAGCTTGGTTCCTCATCACATCATCACGGAAAAGAGGAATCACAATGACGATTTGAAGGGCAGACAAAGAAGAATAAATATGGGATTTCAACTCTTACCAACACTCAATGGCCTCCTCATTTTTAAAGGCTACTCCTGGAATCCTTGAGATCTATTTATAAAAACGCACCGTTCCGAAAGATAGCCGGCTTATGAGGAATTAAAAATGGCAAATCTGTGGGACCTAATGTGATACCAGTGGAAGTGAACATCTGCCTCGGTGAATATGAGGTTCAGGTGTTGAAGAAACTGTTGAACTCGGTGATGATGAGAGAGGAGATTCTACATCTGAAGATAACCACCGTCCGGATACAACCACCATCCAGAGAGAGAGAGAGAGAGAGAGAGAGATGGAGAGGTTGAGGGGAGAGACAGAGAGAGGGGGAGAGCAAGACAGGGGTGTGGGAAGAGGGTGCTGCACTGTATTAGGAGGGGAAGGAGCGTGGATGGGACAGAGAGAGAGAGAGAGAGAGAGATGGAGAGAGGGAGAGAGAGAGAGAGATGGAGAGAGAGAGAGAGAGAGAGAGAGAGAGATGGAGAGAGAGAGAGAGAGAGAGAGAGAGAGAGAGAGAGAGAGAGAGAGAGAGAGAGAGAGAGAAAGAGAGAGAGAGAGGTGGGTGGGGGTAGGTGAGTCAGCAGAGGAAATATGTTATGCTTTTTGAACAAACACACACACACACACACACACACACACTCGGCAATTTTTCTGGATAAGTTGATTGGAGTTAGTGTGATAACTGACTGCAGTACATACTGTATACAACCCCAAAACCTTGAGGAGATTTCAACCTTGTTTTGGGGTATTAAAAAAAACAAATTATAAAAACAATGTTACATTATCGACGTTTCAAGATGATGAACTTACTTGTGATGTTATAAAAAGTAAAGTTGGCTCCATGGATGTAAATCTGTGTATTCACATTATGGTCCCTTTTCTGACACTTGGTGTTTCCTGTCACGAATCACTTGGTGACTTGAACTTAAACTCGAACTTCGATCGGTATTCGACGGTTCAACCCATCATACTCTGAACGCTCCAACTTGTTAAACCTACACACCCCTCACACACCTCTCACTCGCACACCCTCACTCACACACCAACCCCCCATTTTAAATTCTCCATCCGGACCTGATTTGCCAAACTGCAAAGAAAGTGACTCCAATCGTGTTGTGTGCCTTCCCCGAGTACAATCCATTGTTATTTCTCACAATCCCCCCTTACCTGTTGTGATGGACGGGACGCTCCACTTCCGAGGACGGTGAACACGAACAGCGCGATGGGAAACAACATGGCTGCTGCACGGATATCCACGAACTGAAGATTTAACGACACCGCTCTGTCTTTGGAGTTCCCTATTGTCGGAATTGTCATTGTGACATCACAATGAACTGTGGCCACGCCCCCTTTCCCTTGTTGACATTGATTTTCAACGCTCGAACACCTAGACTCTTCAATCTATCCTGTGATAATCCACAAAATAGATATGATGTGTCTTTTTTCCGATTTTTGATTAATAAAGAAGGTTATTTTGTGATAAAAGTCGAAATCTTATTCATTTTCAAACTTTGCCGTGACATCACACGCGCAAGTACACCGTGAGATCCGTCTCACATTGAATAGGGGTTACGTCGTGGTACGATTTAACTCAAACGGAGAATCATTGTAGAGTTTTCACTAAAATGCCGAGTCGATGAGTCCTTGGTGCTTGTACAGTACATAATCCAAACCGAGATAGTTTCATGCTCCACCAACAGTAGAAACACCCAAAGTTTACCAGGAATTGGACGAGGTTTGACCGAAATACCCAAGTGTGGATCGGGCCTCAAAATGTTCACTTTTGTTGTCAGAACATGTAATAGAGAACTGTAATGAATCAACAGAGATGGCGAGATGTTGTGGTTATCCACCACAAATGGGAGACGATGCCATCCCCACGATTAGGCAGAAGAAACAGCCGTCGCTGAAAACCCGAATACCATCTCTACCCAGCTACCAGCACGTGTACACAGAGGACCACTCCTCCGACAACATCCCCCACAATCCTCCATCAATCATCGTCCCCACTCGATCTACCAACACCCCAAACACCCCCCTTCTCTCCACCATCCCCTTACAATTCCCCATCAACCATCACTCCCACAATACTCACCATCTAACACACCACCTCCCCCCAAGCACCACTCCCCCCCCCTCCAATGGGCAAGACATCGACACAGCACAGATGTGGAGATATTGCACATGTCCCAAGCTGAAAACAGCCATTTTGGGGAGACATACCTTTTAACTGGCCAGTCGAAGGGAACGTTTTAAAAAGCACAAAAGAATAAATGTTGCAAAATGGACTCACCAGCTGTTCATGCCGGTCTGTTTTAACACCCAAGGCATGTCGTTCATCTCTTGCTGCTCACACAACTGAACAGCTTTTGCATTTTCCCTTGCTGAACATTCTTTGAGTCTTGTACCAAGGAAGACCTGGTCGTAAATCAGTACTGCTTGGAATAGTTAAACAGCTGTTTCCACTATCCGAAGAGCAGAACAAAAGACCGAATGTCATGGCCCTTAAAATGAAAGTAATCTTCCTGTCACCCTCGTTTTCCTTAGCCGGATAATGACCAGAACAGACCTTCCTGTCGATGGAAGAAAAATACTTTCAAAGCCCAGAGGAAGGAAATAGCTCCAGGTTTTTTTTCTCCTAAAAGGAAATTGATCCCTGGGAATGGAACCTCCCAATAGAAACCAATGATAGGAACAGGGTGAATCATGTTAACAGATGGTCACACAAGGGGCGGGGCAAATTGTGTACAAGACAAGCGAAAATGCAAAGCTTGCCAGAGTTAGATTGGACTGAACTACTGCAGGTATTCTGTGTGTCTCTCTGTGTCTCTCTGTGTCTCTCTCTCTCTCTCTGTCTCTGTCTCTCTCTCTCTCTCTCTCTCTGTCTCTCTCTCTCTCTCTCTCTCTCTCTCTCTCTCTCTCTCTCTCTCTCTCTCTCTCTCTCTCTCTCTCTCTCTCTCTCTCTCTCTCTCTCTCTCTCTCTCTCTCTCTCTCTCTCTCTCTCTACATGTCTGAGGTGAACAATAAAACTCTTCTCTATGAGTGATGGGTGTGGACAGCGCTTGACACCAATCAGTACGAACACACCTGATCTCGACACGGATACCTCTACGACAGTAGGACATGACACGGCACGACCTCAGACACAAATGTTGTCCCAAGAAAGTTTAAAACGGGATGATCCTGTGATGTACAGGACACCTGATCAGCCTGTGATGATGGGACAAAGCAGTCGTCACCCATTTGTCAATGTTGTCTGTGCTGTGTCCATGCCTGTGCAGTGTCCGTGCTCTGTCCATGCCGTGCCCGTGTATGTGCCTGTGCTGTTTCCATGCCTGTGCAGTGTCCATGCCTGTGTGATGTCCATGCCTGTGCTGTGTCCATGCCGTGCCCGTGTATGTGCCTGTGCTGTGTCCATGCCTGTGCAGTGTCCATGCCTGTGTGATGTCCATGCCTGTGCCGTGTCCATATCCGTGTCCTTGCCGTGTTTCCGCTGTGGTAACACATTAACCGATTTAACAATGAATACAAAATCCCTTCCAAACCCTCAACTGAAAAACAAAACCCATCAATGTGGAGTGAACCCGTGACCGGCCGGTGTTTCCATCCTCACCAACACCTCCATCGTCTCCATCTTCGTCTCATTCACTCACATCAGGATCGAAACGATTTGGCTCCACAATTCCCCCCAAATCGTTTCCATCACTAATTTTATCTTCAATAGTTTATTCCAAATCCCACTGATCAGTTTCAACACATCGAGAACCTTCAGAGTTGCTGATGATGGTGGAATCAGTATCGGAATCAGAGATCGAAATACACTGTTTCTTTGTGTAAACCACCATTTTGATCAAGTTTCCAAACAAAGATAAACTCTCTTGTTCCTCATCACATCCTCACGGGAAAGAGGAATCACAACGACGATATAAAGGGCAGACAAGGAAGATTAAATATGGGATTTCAACTGTACAACCCAAATACCTTGAGGAGTTTTCAAACTTGTTTTGGAGGAATTTAAACATATAAATTATAAAAACAACGTTACATTATCGACGTTTCAAGATGATGAATTTACTTGTGATGTTATAAAAAGTAAAGTCGGCGAACTCCATGGATGTAAATCTGTGTATTCACATTATGGTCCCTTTTCTGTCACGTGGTGTTTCCTGTTACCAATCACTTGGTGAATTGAACTTAAACTCGAACTTCGATCGGTGTTTGACGGGACAACCCATCATACTCTGAACGGTCCAACAGGTTAAAGGAACACACCCCTCACTCACACACCCTCATTCACACACTTCTCACTCACACACCCCTCACTCACACTCCCTCACTCAGACAACCCTGACTCACACATCCTCACTCACACACCCTCTCTCATACACCCTCTCTCACACACTCCTCACTCACAAATCCTCACACACACACCCCTCAAACACACCCTCACTCACACCCCTCACTCACACACCCCTCACTCACACACCCCTCACGCAAACCCCTCACTCACACACGACTCACACACACCACCCCCTCACACACCAACCCCCCATTTTAAATCCTCCGTGCAAACCTGATTTACCAAACCACAAAGAAACCGACTCCCATCGTGTTGTGTTCCTTCCCCGAGTACAATCCATTGTTATTTCTCAATCCCCCCTTACCTGTTGTGACGGACGGGATGTTCCACTTCCGAGGACGGTGAACACGAACAGCACAATGGGAAAAAACATGGCTGATGCACGGATATCCACGAACTGAAGATGTAAAGATACCGCTCTGTCTTTGGAGTTCTCTATTGTTGGAATTCTCATTGTGACGTCACAATGGACTGTGGCCACGCCCCTTTTCCCTCGTCTCCATTGATATCTCCCCCGAGATATAATTATATATTTTTGTTCTGATTAATCTCTTCCGGTGAAAACCACGTGGCCCAAGGTTGATGAACAACACGAATCCTTTATCTTTGAAATATTTCCCACCAATGAGAACAATATTTAAATCGTTCGTTGTGATCAGTTGGGATTCTGATAACAAACATCGTACAACACACGTGTGGTTATTTAATTTATGTTATTCATGATAAACCTTGTTATAAAGGAGTTTACACACTGACTAATGGTTCACCTCGTTATTAGTTTATATCCCTTTGGTAATTGTGTGAATGAACATTCATGTTTGTGTGTGTACGTGCGTACGTCATAAATAGATAACCTTCTTTACAATCACACCCAACCACCTCGTTCTCTCAACACATCCACGACCCCAGGTGGACCAAGGTGATGTTTCCCCCCATGTTTGTTGTCTGTGTAATCGAACATTAGTAAATAAGTATCACGTAGTTCCGGAGAGAGAGATCGACTCCGTGTGGAGGGACAGTTCAGGGAAAGATGGCGGCCTCGTCACATGACCACAAAATGATCCGTTTAAAACCACCATGGGGTTCGTGAACTCGAGTGTGGGGATTATTCTCTCCCCGGTTGGTGAAGGAGGAACGATTGATCCGAGTTGAGCCGCTGAACATTTAAAATGGCGTCCGACATGGTGAGTGGAAGAGAGTCGTTCGTTGTCGTCCTGGTTGTTTAACCAAATAAACAAAATCCACTTCGTTCAATAGTTCTGGTAATGGTGAACTAAATTAATAATTAAATATTGACGTGTTGAGTGTCTCGTGGATGGAGATGTGGAAATACTCGTC
Organism: Eptatretus burgeri; assembly: GCF_056783735.1. NCBI lineage: Eukaryota > Metazoa > Chordata > Myxini > Myxiniformes > Myxinidae > Eptatretus > Eptatretus burgeri. The sequence goes on along the minus strand of NC_140967.1, from coordinate 106,233,472 downwards.
AGGTTGGAACATGTGATGACGATCTCTCGTTAACCCTGACATGGCAGCATCCCCCGCCGTGATTAGAGAACATTGTACTTTACGGTAATTCTACATATCGACGGTCCCCTGTGCCAGTGCGCATGCGCAGCCTGAGCCGGAGCCAGGGATGTTGTGGGTGTTTCAACCTGTTCAATACTTGTTTGATTATTGTCGTTCCACGCTAATAAAGTGGTCGAACAAATTGAACTCTGTTCTTATTTATAATCAAACAGCTTGATGCAGTCGAGTAAAGATCGTCGGTGCTGTGGAGGACACGACTGGGTGAAAACGGACCACGAGAACGTCGACAGTGAGTTTGGATTTCTCGGGTTCTGTACCCAATCTTCGCCCCCAGGACACTGTACACACGTGTGCATCACCGAAAATAGAACGTTTACTCCAGAATAGCTGTTCCTATGGCGCCGGTGGAAGCAGAGTGCCCGATCGAGGGTTGTGACTATATGGCTACACACGCAGAGGCGGCAGTGGTGGCCGCCATGTTGAGTATACACGCCACTGTGCACGTCGCCGCCCCCAGGGCGGCGAGCTGGAATGCCAAGATGGAGAAACTCAAGCGTCCCTCCATAGCACTGGCCGGAACGGGCGAGGCCTGGTCGTACTTCATAACCCGCTGGGGCGAATACAAAACAGGTACTAAGCTTGTCGGACCTGACATAGTCGCGCAGCTACTGGAGTGCTGTGAGGAGGAGCTGAGAAAGGACCTCACTCGCGCGGCGGGTCGGAGCCTCGTGGGCAGCGATGAAGAAGACGTCCTCGCCGCCATGAAGGCGCTCGCCGTCCGGACGGAGGACACGATGGTAGCTCGAGTGGCCCTGTCTAACATGCGGCAGGGACACGAGGAGCCCGTCCGGTCGTTCCACGCCCGCATCAAGGGGCAGGCGGACACGTGCAAGTATGAAATGAAGTGCACCAAGGCGGGGTGCGATCAGGTCAACGACTTCACCGAAGAGATATTGCGCAACGTGGTTGCCCGTGGCATCGCGGACCAAGCAATACAACTTGACCTACTCGGTGAGAAGAACCAGGACATGCCATTAAAGGACATGATAGAGTATATCGAGGCCAAAGAGTCTGGAAAACGCTCGGCATCGCGCCTGCTTGACACTCAGAGCACGGACGCGATCAGTAGTTCGTATCGGCGGGGAAAGCGACAGGACGTCCGCGCCAAAGTAGGAGCCAGGCCGGAAAAACGGAAGGCCAAGCCCGAAGGAGTATGCATCTACTGCGGCGAGGTGGGCCACGGCAAAACGCCTCAATGGCGCGCCAGACGCGCCGAGTGCCCCGGATACGGTAAAAAGTGCCGGAAGTGTGACCGCCAGAATCACCTCGACAAGGCGTGCCTGGGCGGCCGATCGGCAAGACCCCCATCTAAGGAGACCGACGGGATGTACGACGAGCAGACGGCAGCCTTCGTCGAGCTATGCACGGTCACCATGGCCAGCACAGAGGACGAAATGCGCACGCTTCCCCTCGCTCACCACCTGTACGATGATATGTGCGATAAGTGGATGAAACGCATATCCGATCCGCAGCCATACGTCAACCTCACTCTCACCAACAAGCGCGAGGATTACAAAGCGCTGGGTTTTAACCTCCTGAAACACACCCGCGCGGTAACCCTACCCGCTATGGCAGACACGGGGTGCCAGAGCTGCCTGATCGGCATTAAAGTCGTCCAACAAATGGGCCTGAGTACCGAGGACCTCATACCTGTATCCATGACCATGAAGGCCGCAAACAACAGAGGAATTCGTATCCTCGGAGCCGTGGTAGTCAGATTCGCCGGTAACAGTGACGGCGCTCGGAGATTGGAGACGCGCCAAATCGCGTATGTGACGGACTCTTCAGACCGCATATTCCTCTCCCGCGCGGCCTGCATGGACCTGGGAATGATCTCGGACAGATTCCCGACACTTGGAGAGGTGAATCTGACGACCTCGGAATTGTGCGACTGCCCGCGACGCGCGGAGCCGCCGACCAAGCCGACCGCACTCCCCATGCCAGCGACCGAGGCCAACAGAGAGGCACTACAGTCACATTTACTCAGGATGTATGCTCAGAGCACATTCAACACGTGCCCACACCAGCCACTACCGAGAATGACCGGCCCGCCACTACGTCTTATGCTCAGTGAGAACGCGACACCGGTTGCCCATCACACTCCCATCTCCGTGGCCATACATTGGCAAGATGAGGTAAAAGCAGGCCTCGACCAGGACGTTCGGCTCGGCGTGTTGGAGGAAGTACCCGTCGGCACGCCGGTGACATGGTGTCACCGCATGGTAATTTGCGCGAAAAAGAATGGCAAGCCGCGACGCACCGTCGACTTTCAGGCCTTGAACAAGCATGCGTTCCGCGAGACCCACCACACCCAATCCCCGTTCCACCAGGCGAGACACGTACCTAACGGGAAGCGCAAGACAGTATTCGACGCATGGAACGGTTACCATAGCGTCCGCCTACACGAGGACGACCGCCACAAGACGACCTTCATCACTCCATGGGGGCGCTACCGGTACCTATCTGCCCCACAAGGGTATATGGCATCGGGGGACGGTTACTCACGACGATACGATGAGATCGTCGCGGACATTGGTAACAAGACCAAGTGCGTAGATGACACGCTCCTATGGTCAGACACGATTGAGGGGAGCTACTTCCAGGCGGTCCAATGGCTGGATATATGCGGCCGGAATGGAATCATCCTCAACCCGGAGAAGTTTGTCTTCAGCGCACCCACGGTGGACTTCGCGGGCTTCACCATCACCATGACCGACGTGCGACCGTGCAGCCGCTACCTGGAAGCAATCCACGATTTCCCACAACCGCGTAACATCACCGACGTCAGATCGTGGTTCGGGCTTGTCAACCAGGTGGCATACGCCTTTAGTATGGCCGAACGAATGCAGCCATTCCGGAAGCTCCTGAAAAGTGGAGAACGCTTCCAGTGGTCCATGGAGTTAGAGGACATATTCCGCGAGTCGAAAGACGTGATCGTACAAGAAATCGAACACGGTGTCCGCATATTTGACAAAACTAAGCCAACATGCATCGCCACGGACTGGTCGAAGGAGGGAATCGGATTCTGGTTGCTTCAAAAGCACTGCCGATGCGTGCCAGTTAGACCATTCTGCTGCACTGATGGATGGAAAATAACCCTGGTCGGCAGCAGATTTACACACGCGGCAGAATCCAGATACGCGCCCATAGAGGGCGAGGCTCTCGCAGTCGCGGACGCCTTGGACAAAGCGCGCTACTTCGTACTGGGCTGCGAGAACCTGATCGTTGCGGTAGACCACAAACCACTGCTGAAACTCCTTTCGGACAGAGCACTTGACGACATACCCAACCCCCGCCTCAGGAACCTCAAGGAGAAGACCCTGCGTTATCGCTTCCGCATCATACATATCCCGGGAATGAAGAACAAGGCGGCAGATGCCATGTCGCGCAGGCCAGTTGGCACCACGCGACCTCCACTCATGAACCTTCCAGATGACAATGCCACCATAGCGACCCACCTCCAACCAAGCACGCACACCGACGTCCTGTCCCTCCTACGCCAAACTGAGCCGGAGTATGACGACGACGTCGAGTACAACCTGGCATGGTGTGCCGCGGGTCTCGAATCATTGCGATCAGTAACATGGGATCGCGTCAGGGAAGCCACCAGCAGCGATGGCGATATGCACATATTGGAGGGAATGACAATGAACGGCATCCCCGACTCAAAAATCGAGATGCCAGAGACAATTCGTGACTATCACCAGTACCGTGAGAACATTACATCGACAGATGGAGTGATCCTATACAAGGACCAAGTAGTCATACCACCCTCACTCCGCGGCGATGTGCTGAGCGCCCTACACGCTGCCCACCAGGGCGTATCAATGATGACCGCCCGCGCAGAATCCTCTGTATTCTGGCCAGGCATGTCGGCCGACATCAGCGCCACTCGGAAAAACTGCGAACACTGCCACCGGATGGCACCATCACAGCCTGGAGCGCCACCAACTCCACCTATTCCGGTCGTTTACCCCTTTCAGGCAGTGTGCTCGGACTTCTTTGTACACAGGGGTGCACACTACCTTGTGACAGTGGACAGATACTCGAACTGGCCGATCATCTCAAAGTCGACGGGTGACGCCGCCGGACTCATAAACCACTTACGTCGCGCCTTCGTGACGTACGGGACACCAGAAGAGCTCGCGTCGGATGGGGGACCGGAGTTCACCTCCACCGAGACCAGGTCATTCCTGCACAGATGGGGCGTACACCACCGCTTGTCATCGGTGGCCTTCCCTCACAGCAACTGTCGCGCGGAGATTGGAGTTAAGACAATGAAACGATTTATCACGGACAACACCAGCCCGCAGGGAGAACTTGACACTGACGCTGTGCAGAGAGCGATACTACAATATCGTAACACGCCTGACCCTGACACGAAGATCTCCCCGGCAATGTGTGTCTTCGGCCGCCCGATACGCGATTTCATCCCAATTATCCCCGGGAAGTACAGACCGCACGACACTTGGCATGAGACCCTGAAAGCGAGGGAGGAGGCCCTCCGCAAACGTCATATCCGCACAGCCGACACCTGGGCAGAACACACCAAACGCCTTCCGCCACTTGCTGTAGGGGACCAAGTCCGCGTACAGAACCAGACAGGATTCTACCCAAAAAATGGGACAAGACAGGCAGTATCGTGGAGGTACGCCAACACGACCAATACGTGATCAAGATCGATGGCTCGGCAGAGTCACACTTCGGAACAGGAAATTCCTGCGCAAGTTTAGCCCAGTTCGCAATGACCAGCTGCCACCCCGGTCTATCTATGATGATCTAGCAACCCGAATCACTGTACCTGCACCCGTTGTAACACCGCAACTGCCTGACCTCGACAGCGAACCTGTGACATCTGCAACGCCAACGGGGCCCACGCCGGCACTGACGTCAGTATGCACACCCCGGCGCAAGACGACACCCGTTTTAGACACGCCAGCAGCACCAGGACGAGGCACACCGAGGCGCGCGATCCTTCAGACGCCACCATCGGCCCCTGAAACCCCGAGAGCCCCATCCCCACTGGGGCCCGATGTGACACCACCAGCACCAGCGATAGGTCAACGCCGATCCACCAGAGCGACCAGCGTGCCTGCCTGGCACAAGAACTACTCCATGGAATAGTCACACGATGGGCGATATCAACTTTTGTTCATTCATTAAACTTAATATTTTCTCAGCCTTTATCTATTAACATAATAAAGACTCGGAGGGAGATAGAGAACATTGTACTTTACGGTACTTCTACATATCGACGGTCCCCTCGGCCAGTGCGCATGCGCAGCCTGACCCGGAGCCAGGGATGTTGTGGGTGTTTCAACCTGTTCAATACTTGTTTGATTATTGTCGTTCCACGCTAATAAAGTGGTCGAACAAATTGAACTCTGTTCTTATTTAGTGATTGGTTCTCGTTTACCCTGACATGGCAGCATCCTCCGCTTTGATTGGCTCTCTGGAAGGATGCAACTGATTGGCTAATATTAGTCACGTGTTTGCTTCATCACAAATATGAGCAAAATAAAAATAATTAATGAATAAAAAAGAAATTAATGAATCACGACACGTCTTTAAAACCTCCCCGTTTATTAATTAATACTCCGTGAGGTTCTTCTTCATCATCCCTTGTTGCTCCAGTGATCACCGGGACAATTATGGATCTTCAACTTCCAGGATATTTTCACTTCGTCACTGAGATCTTGGTATTTGGTCATTTTCTTGATTTCCTCGTTGCTTCGCACAAAATCACTGGGAACTGGTGTGTGTGTGTGTGTGTGTGTGTGTGTGTGTGTGTGTGTGTGTGTGTGTGTGTGTGTGTGTGTGTGTGTGTGTGTGTGTGTGTGTGTGTGTGTGTGTGTGTGTGTGTGTGTGTGTGTGTGTGTCCCTGTGTGTGTGTCTGTGTCTGTGTCTGTGTCTCACCCCACCTATTTGTTTACTCTCTCTTTCATGAAATGAAACACTCTCCTCCCACACCTCTGTCTCTCCCTCCCCCCCCCCTCATGCTGGCTTGGTCTGCCAGCAAGCCTTCTGGTAAAACTACCAAAATCAAGAATCACTGCTCACCTTCACTCTTTCATTCCTCTTTTTCACACCTTTGGAACAAACTCCCACACTCTCTTCAATCTCAGCCATCCCTCCAGGTCTTCCAGACAGTTGTTCATCACCATCTCAGATAATCCCCCAGCCCAAACTGTGATATTTTCTACCCCCGTTAGCACCCACCCCTCCCCTCCTCCCCCAAGTCCATCTCCTTCCAAATTCCCAGTTTTTTCTTCCTGAAAGTTTGTTTCTGTCTGCATCTTCTCCACCCCATGTGTCCTTTCCTTCTCTGTCCTCTGTTACATCCTGAACTGTTGAACTGTTCAATGTTGTCGCTCTTCCACGAGCGTTGACTTTGTAAGTAAATAAATCTAGAAGCATTCAATCTGGCTTTGTGAAAACTGGAATTGTGTATAACAATAATAATAATCATCATGATGATGATGTAATTTATCTGGGTGGGTTTTGCAAGGAGGGCTGAACCAGCAAGAATGGTTGGTGCGATAACTTTCCAATCAGTGGGACTCCAGAGGTAGAACCTTTCACCTTCTAAAACCTCCTAGTCAGGAGGCCCAATGCAGAATAGTGTACGACCCTGCTGATTCCGTGTTAGAATAGTGCAACAGGTGTAAATTGACTGTCCAGACACACAGAAACGTGAATCAACTTGTTGCCAACTCTGGATATGGATAGTATGGCCGCCATGACAGTTTACAATATGGTTGCCATTAAATACACTTTTCGTCATATTTCAGCCGCAAATTGACATGAAATTACAAAATTAGGGTCGATTTCCATGTTTTTGAGCATGCCTGAGCTGATGGGAGTATAGAAAAAAACATTGCTCCATCCATTTTCTAAAAATAATATGACTTGTTTTTCACTATATTATTTTTAAAGAAATGTTCAGGCTCGAATTAGAATGTCTGATTATACAAACCACAATCAATGAATTTTACAACTTTGCTATAAAATGAACCTAAACTACATAACTGTGTGTTTTTCTGTTACCCAGGACTAACTGAAAAATGAAAGCCGCAAGATTTCTCACAGGGGGTTCAAGGGATCGAGAAGAAGAAAAGCATGTAGACTGGAATAAATGCTTTATTTGCCAGGACAGTTCAAAAACTAGCAAGTCAACGCCACTTCGAAAGACTACAATCGTTGGTGTGAAAACTGTAGCTGAATGTTGCAAAGAAAGAGATAAATATAATGACGCTAAATATGTTGACTCATTCTCAAGAATCAGAAAATATTCTGTACCGGAGCACGTCGAAAAGATTCAATGGCACAAATTCTGCTATAGTGACTTTACTCACGCACAAAAAATAGACAGACTGAAGTCAAGGATTCAGCCACAATCTGTGACTTACGCAGAAGAGATACCCACAATATCAGGTTCCTCAGAGAAATACCATGTCCCAAAGTCACTAAGATCCGCGCACAGCGCTATGGATTGGTCAAAATGCGCTTTCTGCCAGACTGACATTCCTGGAAAAAGCTGGTGTCCTGACAAATGTTGAATTTGATCACACATCATCCAGGATGCTTAGTTTGGCCCAATTTGACCCCACCATGCGTCACAGGTTTGCAGGTGTTTCAGACTTGATGGCAGCTGAAGGTAAATATCACCTCAAGTGTTATGTTTCTTTTCGCAGAAAGTATAAAAAGGAGAGTGGAGAGAAAAACCAGTCTC
>NC_140967.1:106175638-106220638 GCF_056783735.1 Eptatretus burgeri | reverse complement strand
GAGACAGCACACACGGACATGGTGCAAATGGGTATAAGTGACTGTGTGTGTGTGTGTGTGTGTGTGTGTGTGTGTGTGTGTGTGTGTGTGTGTGTGTGTGTGTGTGTGTGTGTGTGTGTGTGTGTGTGTGTGTGTGTGTGTGTGTGTGTGTGTGTGTGTGTGTGTGTGTGTGTGTGTGTGTGTGTGTGTGTGTGTGCCGGTGCCTGCATGCTTAGTACATGTATGCCGTGGATATCGCTGGTGCGTGAGCTTGGTTAGCATGGACCACGAGAAGGTTGGAGAAACGTGTTTGGGGAGGAGGGAAGCATGCATGCAGGGAAGCCTTTGCTGGGTAGATAGTGTGGGTTTGAATATTTGAATGCTCCCATCTGGTTTTAGAGAGAACACTGTGGTTAAAAAGAAAACATTGCTGTTTGGGTACATGTTATCGCCCCGGTAACGCCCTGCTATGCTGCCTTCCCTCCGCTTCTGCTACCTGCCCTCCCCTTATGTTTCCTGCCCTCCCCTTTTGATGCCTTCACTTTTCCCACACGCTGCCTTCCCTCCCCTCACAATACCCTCCTCCCAAACCCCTTTCACCACCATCCAACTCTCTGGAAATTGAAGAGAGGAAGGCCTGTCAAGGAATGTACAAATTGGACAAATCAAAGGATGTTTTGTTTTTTCAGAAGTCGGATCTGTTGCTTGGAATAATTCAACAATTCGTCTCAGGTGAAGAGATTCTCAACCTTATGGAAAATGTGGAAATTAAATAAAGGCGTAAACACTGGTGTAGCTTTTGAGACGATTACAGGAAAATGCCCTTCCTCCCAATCCCTTCCCCTTCCCTCATGCTGACCTCCTCCCAAAGCCCCTCCACCCCCCATAGAGGTCTCTGGGTGGTGTCCGGGCATTGTTCAGTGTGACCCATTTAAACGTGTGATTTTGACATACCCAATTTCGTTCAATCCTGAAATTGATACCGGTAGAAGGGGAGCATTCACCTCCTCCATCTTACCTTCAAGTCCCCCATCAAACGCATGTCCAGAACATTGCCTCCCCCCCCCCACCAGTCCGCTCTCTCCCACGTCCGCTCCCTCCCACCTCCCGACGTGTGGTGAGGCCTCGCTCTCCCCCACATCTGAGCTCCCCTTTCCTCACCCTTTATCGCTCCCTCACCCCTACTCGCTCCCCCTCCCCCTCCCCCCCTGCCCCAGTCTTACTGTTCCCATCAGTGAAGTTATGGGTTGTATTTGTTAGTTTTAATCTGATAGTTCATGTTCAAGAGCAAGTACATTATTCTGCAACAATGATATTTTGGCACATTCAGTGCAATGGAATGATTAAAACTTTTGGACGTCATTTACCCCAAACATTCTGTGAATTAATGATTAAATTTGATCAATATGATGTGATCGATGTTGTTGGTGATTATGTATTGTATTGGTTAAATTTGATAAAGGTGATGTGATCGATATTGTTGGTGATTATGTATTGTATTGGTTAAATTTGATAAAGGTGATGTGATCGATATTGTTGGTGATTATGTATTGTATTGGTTAAATTTGATAAAGGTGATGTGATCGATATTGTTGGTGATTATGTATTGTATTGGTTAAATTTGATAAAGGTGATGTGATCGATATTGTTGGTGATTATGTATTGTATTGGTTAAATTTGACCAAGGTGATGTGATCGATATTGTTGGTGATTATGTATTGTATTGGTTAAACTTGATTAAGAAGATGTGATCGATATTGTTGGTGATTATGTATTGTATTGGTTAAATTTGATAAAGGTGATGTGATCGATATTGGTGGTGATTATGTATTGTATTGGTTAAACTTGATTAAGAAGATGTGATCGATATTGTTGGTGATTATGTATTGTATTGGTTAAATTTGATAAAGGTGATGTGATCGATATTGTTGGTGATTATGTATTGTATTGGTTAAATTTGATAAAGGTGATGTGATCGATATTGTTAGTGATGATGTATTGTATTGGTTAAACTTGATTAAGAAGATGTGATCGATATTGTTGGTGATTATGTATTGTATTGGTTAAATTTGATAAAGGTGATGTGATCGATATTGGTGGTGATTATGTATTGTATTGGTTAAATTTGATAAAGGTGATGTGATCGATATTGTTGGTGATTATGTATTGTATTGGTTACATCTTGTCAAGATGATGTGATCGATGTTGTCGGTGGTTATGTTTTGGATTGGTTAAATTTGATCAATATGATGTGATCGATATTGTTGGTGATTATGTATTGTATTGGTTAAATTTGATCAATATGATGTGATCGATATTGTTGGTGATTATGTATTGTATTGGTTATATTTGATCAAGATGATGTGATTGATGTTGTCGGTGATTATGTGTTGTATTGGTTAAATTTTATCAAGATGATGTGATCGATATTGTTGGTGATTATGTATTGTATTGGTTAAATTTGATTAAGATGATGTGATCGATGTTGTGGGTGATTATGTATTGTATTGGTTAAATTTGATCAATATGATGTGATCGATGTTGTGGGTGATTGTGCATTGTATTGGTTATATTTGATTTAGATGATGTGATCGATATTGTTGGTGATTATGTATTGTATTGGTTAAATTTGATCAATATGATGTGATCGATATTGTTGGTGATTATGTATTGTATTGGTTAAATTTGATTAAGATGATGTGATCGATATTGTTGGTGATTATGTCCTGTATTGGTTAAATTTGATCAAGATGATGTGATCGATGTTGGAAGTGATTATGTATTGTATTGCTTAAATTTGATTAAGATGATGTGATCGATGCTGTGGGTCATTATGTCCTGTATTGGTTAAATTTGATTAAGATGATGTGATCGATGTTGTGGGTCATTATGTTCTGTATTGGTTAAATTTGATTAAGATGATGTGATCGATGTTGTTGGTGATTATGTATTGTATTGGTAAAATTTGATCAATATGATGTGATCGATGTTGTCGGTGATTATGTATTGTATTGGTTAAATTTGATTAAGGTGATGTGATCGATGTTGTGGGTGATTATGTCCTGTATTGGTTAAATTTGATCAATATGATGTGATCGATGTTGTCGGTGATTATGCATTGTATTGGTTATATTTGCTTAAGGTGATGTGATCGATGTTGTCGGTGATTGTGTTTTGGTGAAATTTTCTGGGAAATCTCAAGTTTATCATTTTATTGGTTTCGTGGAGGTAATTGATCGTGACGACCTTAAAGGAAAGTTCATGACAAAAGGTCAGATTGCTTCGGGACTAAAATGCTGATGGAATTAAATATCTTGGTTCTTGGGGACACACAGCTTATGTGAGGTTCACCAAGGCACCATTGTTTGAAAGTGTCATCTACTCCTCTGGCAATGGGAGTAAGTAATGTGAAAAGTTACTCAACATACCCCGTCTCACCCACATTGATCGACATTTCTCACTGAAATGATTTTTTTTTTTTGTCCATCATCAGGAATGTAAAGGGCAAGGGCTTATTATCGGACAAAACAACTTTTACATTTTGATTTAATCCGTTGATAAAGTTGTTCATGGAAAGTTTGTTTTTCATTCTTTGACTTTTTTACCCGAACGGGGAATGTTGAACTCGAACGTACCGGGATACATCTTGTGATGTTCACTTTCCAACCTTTTAGCCTCGTCGTAGAAGGGTCGTTGTTGTTGGTCTGAGAGAGAGCGCCACGTCACCCCCAGGGCTTTGCTCACCTCTCCATTACTTGATCCTGGCATCACGTTGGCCATTTTATGTCGGTGTAATTGCGCAAACACCATGTAGGCATTCAGGGGTCTCTTGATGCGCTCCTCACGTTGGCGTATCGGTGGCATCTCGATCTGCTCAACGACTGGGATATAATTTATGATGAAAGGAAGGTAAAGTTAGAGGGGGATGTGTGGGTTCAATTTGATTCAGGTTCCTCCATGCGGGGACATCATGATAATTTCCATCACATAACACGAGGACATTTTAATGATAATATTCGAACGTCCTCCACTGAACGAATTTGTTTTTCTCTCAGTCGTTTATCCGTGCTGGAGTTCAAACATATTGAGGGTAATGAGAATATTCATGTGAACTTGTTGTTGATTACAGACATCAACTCGAGGGGGAGCACTCGGCAGAGTGCAAAACCTCCACTGCAAATACTGCTAGGTCACTCAAGTGAACTTGATATCCTATTCATTCAATTTGACGTCAACAGTGCTCACAGGGTTATAGTTTGCAACTTTCCCTTTTACTTTTGACTTTTACATACTCAATTCATTCGTCATAACTCGAGATTCCTTGAGACAGAAATTGATTTTACGTGCGTATATCCACCTGAAGTTCCAAAATCAGCCGCAATTATAATTTTGGCATGTTTTTTTGGTTGGAAATTACTGAAAACATGTAGAAATGCAAAAACAAAAATTCAAATATTTTTTCAAAATGGCCGCCATAGCGGCCATATTGGACTTTGGACCAAATCCAACATCTCATGGCATGATCCTTGGACCATACCTAATCCCCCCACCAAGTTTCGTCGAAATCCGTCGAGGAGTTTTTCCGTAATACTGTTCACAAACAAACAAACAAACAAACAGGGGTGAAAACAGTAACCTCCGTCCATCTTCGAAGGCGGAGGTTAACCAGGTGTTTGGAGTACCTTGATCTCCTCCATTCATAACTCTCTTAATCCCCTCCTCTCTCCTCCTCCTCGTTTGGTCTCCTATCACAACACTCATTTGCTTCCTTTCCTTCTTATCTCTCGATTATCTTTGACGAGATCTCAGAAAACGCTGCTTGTACGAAGCACACAGCTTCAAACGTTGAGAACGTCACTTGTTTGTGTGGTTGCCAGGGCAACAATGAGGTTGTTGATGGCAACAACCAGGGCAACAAGCATCGTGATGCAGAAGTTCAAACCGGTTGATAATGATAATATAAGTTCCTTTTTGGGGAATTTGAAGGCAGGATCAGCCTGCACAATGTTTGGATTGCTCGATCTCCCTCAATGTATTTTTAAATGATGAGTGTTGGCAAGGAAGCAGCACGGACAATTTCTAAAGTAATTTCCATGACCCGGCCGGGGTTTGAACCACTGACCTCCCAGACTCGGACCTATTACACTACTGAATGTGATGAAAATTTTCATGTTTTCAGGTTTTTTTTTCAGGAGTGGGATTCAGACCTGGGGTGTGCTTGAACGTACCCCCGAAATGAAGAGCAGGTTCGGGAACGAAATTTTATTTAATTATTTGTGTGGACCATGGCGGACCAAGATGAGCTGGTCCAGCTGGGCTAAGGTACAACAATTTTAGAAACATCCATGTCGCAGGATGGCAGCTTTCAGGGAGATCGTTCACTGGAGGAATACCCGGAGATAACCACAGGGGCAAGAGAGACTAATAATGTTCGGGGACCCCCACCGCCAACTTGACGTGGAGCTTCCCCGGGAATCCACACCGCATCGTCACAGATCGGCCTCAGCAAAGCCACTGGATACGAACCAGTTTATGGAAATGATGAAACAGGTGATGGAACGGTTGGAACTAGGACAAGACAAAATGAGCATTGAAATGAAGGAGGAGATGAAGGCAGGTCAGAAGGAGATGGGGGTGGAGTTGGTGCAGGTAAAGGGTGATATGCAACGGATGGATCGGAGGATGGCAGACGAGATCAAGGTAATGTGGGAGGAAATGAACGAGGAAAGGAGAAAGAACGAGGACTGCGTGAAATGGCGGCTGGTCAGGCCAGGGGTAACTTAGGGGAAACCCTGGGACCAGCGCCATGACGGGTAATGGGAGAGCAGGATTGAGGGAGAACAGACAAAGCCGGAACACGTGTAAGTTTGTAATTTATTAATGGAGCCGGATCGTGAGAATACATTTATAAACAAAACAAACAACAGAAACGGGAAGAGGGGAGATTGGGGCACGTGCGGTGAGGGATTCGTGCAGGGAACACGTGACCCCACAGGTATGCACCTCCGTGCGGCGGGAGCTGTTGGAGTTCCCCGATCAGGAGGTGGAGTCGGCAATTGCCTAAGACAGGTACAGTACGTACAGCCCAACGGTACAGGTGGTGAACATGGGGTTCATGAGGAACCTCTCCATGGGGGTGTGTATGTCGTTGTGTGTGAGGAGGCACGTGTGCATTGTGCAAGTCCTGCCAGCGCGCCGTCCGAACTCACACCTGAGCCGGCGGCACGGGTCGAGGTAGTGGAGACGGTGCGGCCGTCCAGCGAGCCGGATGCCGAATCGTGATTCGAGCCCGAACGGAACGAGCCGACCGGAGGGATTTTGCAGAGGGCGCTGCATGTTGGAGCATGCATGGCTACTGCCCATTGCAGACACAGAGTGATTGTAAATACACCTGTCAGGTGTCATATCGAACCTGGCGGTTAAAAAGAAAACGCTGCCAGTTGGGTACATTTCACCGCCCCGGAAATCACTCCAGAGAGGGACGGGGAAACAAGGTAAATTTGGGGGTCAATAGGATCCCACACGAGCCTTGGGGGAAAGGAGCTGGGGGTTAGAAAAATGCCCACGGTGTTCCCTCGCTAATTGGGGGATGAGCGGAGCACTGTGTACTGCAGGCTCGGGGTCACGTGGGGACCCGGGTTGTGTACACACAGACGGTGGAGTGTGCGAGGGTGTGCCGTGCTTGGAAGCCAGCGTGACGCGTGGTGCACAGCATGTGCCGTGCGTGGGCCGTGCTGAAAGCACGTCCGAGGTGGACGTGTCCACTGCGATTGCGGGTGGGGGCTCACGGAACGCATCCCCGTAAAAGGCACCGCGGGAGGTTCGCGGCACGAGTGACAAGGAATGAAAGAGAAACTGAACAACAACAACAAAGGCAAAGGGTGAGGAGAGAAAAACTAATAACCTGGATGTTTTACCAGAATCGGGTTACTGGAAGAAAACTGCACCCTTCAGAAACCTGAGGGGGACAGGGCAAGAAAAGAGCGGAGGGTGCAAGACCAAAAAGGGGCAGTCGAAGACAGAGAGGACACCAACCTGTCTGGGATGTGAAAGTGAGGCCCAGAGACTCGACTTCATTACTAGAGATTCCAATGATTTTGAGGGTCATGGTTTCCACAGCTAAAGAAGTGCTCGGTATGAGACAGATGCATCATTCCAAATGGGAGAGCAGTACTCCAATACTCCATAAAACCCACTCCATGGGAGTACCTCCTGTGCAGTTCACCTGATAGCGGTCTCCTTGGGTTAAGGTGAGGTGGTCCCTTCAGGTGGGTGACTGGAATGTCCTATCCCTAAGAGAGGATGATTACATGTCTGTTATCATCTGAGCTCAGGCGTTTGAACATCGGTATTGCAGCACTCTCTGAGGTTTGGAGACTGGATCGTGGTGAGATCATGGCAGCTGGCTCCACCGACGATTGGTCTGGTCGCTCTGATTGTTACCATGCCCAAGGAGTTGCTGTAGCTGTGTCCAATAAGCTGACTCCAATGATAATTGAGGTAACTCTGGTCAAAGAGCGTATTATGAGACTCAGGATTCATCACTACTTGGTTGTCGTTACCCTGGTCTCGTTGGATGTTCGAACTGAGGCACGTGATCTCACTGTGAAGAATGCTCGAAGGATGCTCATTCGACGTCATGCTCGTGTCTGTGGTTGATCAGTGCTCCAGGCGAGATACTCTTCTAGTCTTGGGGGATTTCAATGCATCGACTGGAACTGAAAGGGATGGTTAAGAGACGTGTATTGGTCCCTATGGGTCTGGAACTGTGAACCAGAATTGCACTAAGTTCTTTGACTTTTCCAGAAGTCATGGAATTGGGGGTGGCTGGTTCATCGTTTCAGCACCTACAGGCTCATCGCTGGACTTGGTATTCCAACGCTGGTGGAGTGCCAAAGGAGATTGACAATGTGATCATTGATGTTCCCTTGATGATGACCCAGAACTGCAGGGTCTACCAGAGTGCTCAGTTCCTCAACACTGACAACAGGCTTGTGGTAGCAACTTTGAAGTTGCACCTTAAATCCGGGAGAATGGAACCATCCCAGCCTCGGTTGGGTGTTGGCAAGCTTAATAAAGAGAGGGTAGCTGAAGAGTTTGAGAACAGGCTGAGTGGGGATTTTGGGGGGTCTGGGTGCTTTGGGGAATCCTGAGGAATTGCGGAGTGCCTTCAAGACCACCATCCTTGATGTTTCCGGTGGATATCTTGTTACTCACCTGAGGGTGAAGAAGAATATTGTGTCTCATGGGACAGTGGAGACCATTGACCAGTCGCAGGGCCAGGCTTAATGGCAGAGCTGAGCTGTTAAGGGAGTTGATATATAAAACTGTACGCGCGTTGAGGGTGGACAAGGAGACCTGTGTGCGAGGAATCTGTGAAGGAGTATAGCATCACCTGTGGACAGGTGATTCTCGTCCTGCTTACTGAATAATTCACACATCGCGTTCCTCCAAGCTCATCTCTCGGTGCACTGCAGTGAGAGTGTAGGGTGGTGGGCTCTTGACAGAGGATTCTGAAGTGAACACCCGCTGGGCCGGTTGTTTTGAGCGGCTGTACCAGGCTGATCCCCCAGCTGTTGAGTTGGATGTTAGTGATGTTATTATCCCTTTTGCTGACCCTCCAATCAACTATGGTCCACCTTCGTTTGTGGAAACACAGGCTGCGCTGAACCGGTTGAAATGGGGTAAAGCTCCAGGGATCTATGGCATCCATGCTGAACTTCTCAAGGCTGTTGGAAATGCTGTACTCATGTTGTTGCATGCAGTTCTGTGCTCTCTCTGGAACACAGGCATCAACCCAACTGACTGGAAGTGGGGCCTTGTTGCCCCTCTCTGGAAAGGGAGGGGTGATCGCCAGGACTGCAACAACTACCGAGGGGTGACACTGCTCTCAGTACCGGGCAAGCTCTTTGCTCGGATAATTCTTGATCTCCACCATCTGCTTGAGCACCAGCACCCAGAGCAGTCAGGCTTTGCACCAAAGAGGTCAACGATTGACCGTATCCTTGCCATTTGGGTCCTCACCAAATATCGACGAGAGTTTCAGCAGGGGCTGCTTGCAGCCTGTGTTGATCTCTGTGAAGCCTTTGATCCAGTGAATCGGGATTCCTCCTGGAGGATTCTTGGTCTTCATGGGTGCCACCAAAACTGATCTGATTTTTGAACGACACTCTGGTACTGAGAGTACTGTGAGATGTGGTGATACCATCTCTCACTTGTTTCCAGTTGTTACTGGAGTTCATCAGGGGTGTGTACTGGCCCCCACACTTTTCAGCACTTGCATGGACTAGATTTTAGGAAGGATGTTGGAGAGATCAAGCTGCAGTGCATCCTTTGGGAATGTCAAGATCTCTGACCTTGATTTTGCAGATGATGCAATCATCTTTGCTGAGACTAGAGATATCATTTTGGGGGCTCTCGAGGTGCTGAATGAGGAGTTGGAGCTGCTGGGATTACGGGTTCCCTGGGTCAAAACTAAGATCCAGGCTTTCAATGACATCTTAGATGCTGCGATCTTGTCTGTTCCTGTTTGTGGTGAGGATGTTGAAGTCACGGAGAGATTCACCTACCTCGGCAGTGATATTCATGTCTGTGCTGGCTGTGAGCCAGAGGTCAATCGATGTCTGGGTCGGGCCTGGGGAGTCATGGATTCACTGGATCATGGCGTGTGGCAATGCCGGTACCTGTGCGGGAGGATGAAAGTCTGGGTCTTCAGGTCCTTGGTTCTTCCAGTCTTACTCTGCAGATGCGAGAGTTGGACTCCGACCAGGGATCTGACAGGGAAACTCAATTCCTTTGGTGCCAGGTCTCTTCGCGGAATCCTTGGCTATCGCTCGTCTGACGTGTCCAATGAGCGGTTGCTGAGAGAGACTCGAATGAGATTTGTTACCTGCATAATCTGTGATCGTCAGCTGCAGCTGTATGGACATGTGGCTCGTTTTCTTGATGCTTATCCTGCTAACCAGATTCTCTCAGCGAAGGAGCTTCATCAGTGGAGGAGGCCAATAGGCTGACCACATGCCTCGTGGTTGCAGCAGATTGATCAACATCTCAACGTGATGGGGCTGGGCCAGACATTTGCCTGGGGGATGGCTTGACGGAGACCCCTGGAGTACCGGCAGAAAGTGGATGCAGCAACACGCTGTTTTGGCGCATATTCCCATCCCTGACCTGACCTGGGTGATGAAGATTGTGGTCAAGTTCGTGTGTGTAGTTTTGGAAACCGAACGATGGGTCAAGCCCAGGAAAATTTCCATAATTGAGAAACGCCTCACTTCCTTCAAATATTTACTTTATAAGTGAACACATTTATTTAGATTTTTTAATCTTTGCTTTTTTGAAGGTTTCTCGTTTCTCTCATCTTGACCCAATGGTAAATGAACGAGAATTTGGTTCATGACTCAGACATGGACAATCTTTCATCCGGCGAAGAATATGGCCCATCACAATATTGGTAAGTTTCATTCACGATTAAACTGTTAATGTAAACCTGTATAGGGTGCGTGCGTGCGTGCGTGCGTGTGTGCGTGATAATATAACGGGGAGCATAAAAAACCTTAACCCTTACATTAACCCAAAACCCTAACCCATACTTTAAAACACCAAATTTATAAGTCGAAGGAACTGTATATAAAGCATCAATGATTTTCATAAAGTTCCAAACTCCATCTCTTTGTGTAACCTTCCAATTCCTTTCATCTCTTTCAGTTCAATAACAATGCAAAATAAATGAGTTTGTGAGGTATGATATTCATTCAACAATTCACCTCACATCCAGAACCTCAACCCAACCCTAACCCTCACATTCAAAATCTCAACCCAACCCCAACCCAACCCTAACCCACCCTAACCCTCACATTCAAAATCCCAACCCCAGCCCATGCCGAACTCAACCCTAACCCGAACCCTCACATTCAAAATCCTAATCCAAACCCAACCCAACCCGAACCCACCCTAACCCAACCCCAAAATCAATTAATTAATTAATTAAACAACAATTAAAAAACATTAACTAACTAAAAAACAAACTAAAATTAACTAACTTTACTGAAGTTATTAAAAATAACTAACTAAAATTAAGTTAAAAATTCACTAACTAAAAAACATTAAAAAAAAACAACTAACAAATTAAAAATTAATTAATTCAAAATCCCAACCCCAACCCTAACCCAAACCCAATCCTCACCCTCACATTCAAAATCCCATCCCTGACCCAACCATAACCCAAATCCAACCCAAACCCAACATAATATTTTTTGAAATACATGTTTCAATAATATTTTTTGTTTGTTTGTTTTTTTCTCTCTTCTTCCAATTCTGTCTTTTAAGGCTTTCAGGTTTGATGAAGTAGAAAGGGGTGTAAGAACTTTCCAGCACTTTCTTTCCAGAACTTTCTTGATATTGCTCTCATCAAGTACCATCCAACAAAGAACCACATCGATAGGTTTAGAACCCCAAGAGTCTTCTTGGTGGAAACCACATTTCAAGTCTCCAAAATAAAACCAACTTACAAAGTCTCCAAGGAATTACTCATTTACTGTTTTTTTTAATTTGTGAGTTTTCGAGGTAAAACTTATATTCTGACTCATCAAGGTATAACTTGTTCAGTGGGTATTGTCTTGATAACTCACAATGAGTACCATCGATGTAAAACTCTTTTTCAGGATTTTGCGGGTCTCCAAGGTATGACTCTTTGGTTGAGTCATCAAGGTAGACCTCGTTCTGTGGGTCTTGGTTGTTCAAAAGGTTTTCAACCAAACCAACAATTTCACCCCAAGTTGTGGCAAAAGCAGTATTTTCATTTTACATCTCAGATACAATTTAAGCCTGGTGTTGGCTTAGTGGTTAGGGTGGCGGCTTGGGATCCCAGGGTCCTGAGTTCAAGCACCGTTGGCTGCTGAATTAACACCAGGGGGTTGACTCAGCCTGTCATCCATCTGAGGTCGGCGAAGTGAGTACTAGTGTACTGGTCCCGGTGTATGCCCCGGTTAGAATAGGTATACCATATCCCTGTGTGTCGTAAGAGGCGACCAGGGTTGGCGTCAGGAAGGGCATCCGGCCATAAAACATTGCCTCAAGAAAAAGCCTAACCCCTGCACAGCAGGGAAAAATGGTTGTAAAAACGGTCATGATCTCAGATACAATTTCTTGTGAGAGAAAATAACAATGTATTAATTTAATGCAAGATTATTATATGAAAAATTAATCTGTAAATATTTAAAGAAAATCTTACCTCAACAGATAAGAGTTTGAATCCAGTTCATCAACTTGAAGGGTTTAGTTCCATACAAGTAGTAGAACTCCAAAGTCATCCCACTCAAGCTCAGTACAGCAGTCGATTCTCAGTGAAAGTAAAAATATGTTTAAATTCAGTGTGGGTTTCAAGCCTTTAGAAAAGAATGACTGGTGGGTGGTTTCCTCTGGAAATTCCCTTGGCATGCCTGGGCAAGCCTTGTGAGTTAGAGCTTAACTGGAAATTATGTAAAAGTAGGTGGTTCTTACAAATGGGGGTGGGGCTGAGGGAAATGGGTGGGGCTCAGAAAAAGTGGGTGTGGTTTATAAAGTGGATGTGGCTTATTAAAAAAGTGGGGGGTTTTGGAAAGTGGATGCAGCTTATGAAAAAGTGGACTTGATTTAGGAAAAATAATGTGTGGCTCAGGAGCTGGTCAGACAAGAGCATTAAGAGAAGTTTATAACTTCATCTCTGCTCAACAAAGATACTTAAACCAAGAACCAAGTTCCAAGTTATTCTTTGTGAATATACTCGATGGAAATGAGTGTAAAAAGAAAATCAAGTTATTCCCGAAAGTAGAGCATGGAAAAATATTCGTTGGTTCGTTCTTTAAGTACAATGAAAATATGTAAGGACTGTGATTATGTTGGGGGGTGAGGGAAGAAGTGCTTTAATCAGTAAGTCTCAATTTTTCATTTGCTTGTATGGGATGGAGGGGGAGGAAGTGAGTCTCCCATTTTGAGCTTTTAGTGCTTGGTTCAGATAGTTTTTCCCTTTTTCCACATTCATTTGAATGGGTGTCCCAGAAGCAACACTTTCCATCAACTCAGGTTCCCTGGGTAAAAACTAAGATCCGGGCTTTCAATGACATCTTGGATGCTGCCATCTTGTATGTTCCTGTTTGTGGCGAGGATGTTGAGGTCACGAAGATATTCACTTACCTCGGCAGTGATAGTCATGTCTCTGCTGGCTGTGAGCCAGAGGTCAATGGATGTCTGGGTCGGGCCTGGGGAATCATGGATTTATTGGATCATGGGGTGTGGCGATGCCGGTGCCTGTGCAGTCGGACAAAAGTCTGGGTCTTCATTTCCTTGGTGCTTGCAGTCTTGCTCTACAGATGGAAGAGTTGGACTCTGACCAGGGATCTGAGAGGGAAAATTAATTCCTTTGGTACCAGGTCTCTTCGGAGAATCCTTGGCTATCGCTGGTCGGACTTTGTGTGCAACGAGCAGTTGCTGAGAGAGACTAAAATGAGATTTGTTACCTGCATAATCCGTGATCGTCAGCTGCCGCTGTATGCAAATGTGACTTTTTCTTGATGCTGATCCTGCTCACCAGATTCTCTCAGCGAAGGAGCCTCATCAGTGGAAGAGGCCAATAGGCTGACCATGTGCCTCGTGGTGGCAGCAGGTTGATCAACATCTCAAGTTGATGGGGATGGGCCAGACACTGCCTGGGGGATGGCCTGGCGGAGGTTCCTCGAGTTCTGGTGGAAAGTGGACGCTGCAACACGCTGTTCCGGTGTATGCTCCCATACCTGATCTGACCTGGGTGATGAAGATTGTGGTCAAGTTTGTGTGTGTAGTTTTGGAGAAGTTCCCAGTGTTTACATTTCGCCTGACTGAGTAACGGACACCACCCATGGTTATACCTCACCTGGACAATTTTTGTTCCAAGTGAGGTCAATATGGCTGGCATAATATCCACCAAATATTACAAACAGGCTGGAGTACCTCGTGAGTTGGGTGATGGGCAGCCGCCCCCCCCCCCCAACCTCCATTCCATATGAGGGTGGGGAGCTGACTTATGATTTCCACTTGTCTATCTGGGTAAATCCACACCAAATATTACATTTGTCGTAGTTTCGAACATTAAGAGAAGAAAAAGAAGTGGGATGGAATGGATCCCTCATGCAAGGAAATGAAGGGGCTGGGAGGGGGATTTCCCGTTTCCCATGGTCGGGAAATTTTGGAATTTTACCTTAAATTTTTACATGCTAAGTCACTCTTTTGAGAAAAATTAAAGCAGAATAATCACGATAATTTCCTGATTAAGGTTTTGCACTGCCAAAGAAAAAAGTAGTTATTTGTAAGAAAGCGGGCATTTCAGGATGTGTTGTACATTGAAAAGCTGAGTTATTGGCCTCATGGTGGTTACCGTTTGAGTACTGCCTCACCCCACATCCCAATATTCACCTCATCGAGGCCTTTAGTCTCAAAACGGCCTTCAAGGTCAACTTGCGATCACGTAAAACCTTGCCCAGATTCTAACGTGAGTACACCCAAAATTTGGGGCCTCTGGGTGCTTCAGTTCGTGAGTGAAAGAACAACAAACAAATGCACAACCACTTGAAATTTTTCAAGATTTGCCATCCCCTTGGAGCCATTTTCAGAACAATATTTTAGACACCATTCCTTTGACGTGTCCATTATATGATTTGAAAGGAGAAGAGATTTTAGGTAAACTTTATTCAGAGAAATTAAAAATAACAAATTTCACAATCAAAAAAGTCATCAAGGTCGAATTTTCTGAGTCATTGAGGTAGAACTCGTACGCTGGGTCATCGAGGTAAACTCATTCGTTGGGTCATCGAGGTACAACTCGTACACTGGGTCATCGAGGTACAACTCGTACGCTGGGTCATCGAGGTAAACTCATTCGTTGGGTCATCGAGGTACAACTCGTACACTGGGTCATCGAGGTACAACTTGTTCGATGGGTCATCGAGGTACAACTCGTACACTGGGTCATCGAGGTAAACTCATTCGATGGGTCATCGAGGTACAACTCGTACACTGGGTCATCGAGGTACAACTTGTTCGATGGGTCATCGAGGTACAACTCGTACACTGGGTCATCGAGGTAAACTCATTCGCTGGGTCATCAAGGTACAACTTGTTCGATGGGTCATCGAGGTACAACTTGTTCGATGGGTCATCGAGGTACAACTCGTACACTGGGTCATCGAGGTAAACTCATTCGCTGGGTCATCAAGGTACAACTCGTACACTGGGTCATCGAGGTACAACTTGTACACTGGGTCATCGAGGTAAACTCATTCGCTGGGTCATCCAAGTACAACTTGTACACTGGGTCATCGAGGTAAACTCATTCGCTGGGTCATCAAGGTACAACTCGTACACTGGGTCATCGAGGTACAACTTGTACACTGGGTCATCGAGTTAAACTCATTCGCTGGGTCATCAAGGTACAACTCGTACACTGGGTCATCTAGATAAAACTTGTTCACTGGGTCTCAGCTGAAGGAAGTTTGGAGAACAAAAAAAGTGAAAGACAATGTTGAAGTGTAAATGTGTTTGTGTAGTAATGAAGTGACGTATGGTATGCAGCGATGAACGGTGTACAGTGATGAATGTATATGAAGTCACGCACGACGTACAGTGATGAAGTCACGCACGATGTGATTAAAAAGGTCGATGGAAGGTTTAAGTTTCTGTACTTCTGGAGACTGATGTTTATTTTTTTATAAAATCTTGTATCAGCCATCTGGAAGAGTCTGATGTATCATCTTACATACCTGGAGCTTATACGACAGAGTGATGATTGATCCACTGCCAAACATCACATCTTCTTCTCCAGTGGACGTTACTGAAACTTCTTCCTCTGCACACACATATCAACAAAAGGAAGTCAAAATCGCTCAATAGCATTGTCATCATCATCTCCATCATTATCATATCTACCTTCCAACACAATCCTAGAAATATTATATCCTATCAATTGCTTTCTGCATCTCAGTTAAATTTTTCTTCTTTCTTTTGCCTTCAATTTCACATCTATATTTTCTTCATCACAAACTTCCACCAGATTTTTCAAACAATTAATTTTATTGATCATCCAGGTGTACGGCATGACTTTTATCCGGATACATTAACACTATTGCCAGACTTCCACCAACTGGAAGATTTGTTTGCTGCTTCTCTGGATTTGAGTTCAGCAAAATATTTGTTTGTCCTCAACACTTCAGAGGCACAGACAAAATGGAACATGATGCATGTGAAGAACATGTAGTTTCGACAAAGTTTGGAATAATTTGTCATGTAAGACAAGAATCTTGGCAACTTACGTTCCAACCGGTAGGATGGTTTCATGTGAGCAGAAAGGAGCATCTCTTCTGAGTGGCCTTTAGAAAAACAACAGCAGCAACATAAAAGATGAAATGCATTGATATATTCATCAGTTTGATAACTTGTTCAGAAAAGGTCACAGAAGGAAATGCATGGATGGAACAGGTAATCAATGAAAAGGTGAATCACGTGATCTCCTCCAATCGAAGGGAGTTAAAGTTCTTGTTTTATATTCTGCATGGGATGACCATGTCAATAAGTTACCTTCCCACAAAAATGATAATCACAGTTACCTGCACAATGAAGGATATTCTTCTTCATCGAAGGAAGTATTAACAGCAAAGCCTGTGAACGACAAAGTGCCAAAATACATTTCAACTTAATGTTTTGATCTTGGGGTTTGTCGAAGCAGGTTTTTCCAGCTACCTCAAAACAATACAAAAGGGTAAGTTTACATGCAAACCGTTTATTCGATAAAATGAAAGAATACTTCCGTGCACAGGAAGGAAGGCCTCAACTCTCAATGATATTGTGAGTCGAAGACTTAAAACTTACATAGAATCTTGAGTATAAATACAGTTTCTTATTATGACATCAGATGGACTTTTGCGGACTTCAAATTTGCAACATGGAGAGGTTTTGTTTTGTTTTGGAGTGTTGTTTTTCAGCCTCAGGTAGGGGTGTGGAGATGGGGTTAATAGAAGAGAGCCGTGGTTTGCCTTGCTGACTAAATGGTCATTAGACAATGGTTACCAAACAGATAAGGTTTTACAAGGTTGTTTTAGACTTGAACAGATACATGCGTAGTCTGCTCTTAACTAGCTTCCTCAGCATATACATTTATTTTAATTATTTTCAAAGCACTAAACAAGGACAATTTTGTATTTTACACGATTATAAATGAGCAATTTCATAAACCCCACCCACCAATTTCATGATCATGATCAATTAATAATTCAGATTCCACAATCCCCCGTTTTGTTCAAACAGAACAACTTAATAGCTTGTTTTGTAAGAACAAACTTGCTAAATAATCTAAATTTGTCGTCTGCAAGCGGCAGGCTGGTTCCCACCGCGTCACCAAAACTTATGCTCTTTGGAGGGTTAATATCCTCGCCGAACACCGAACATATATCTAACAGGCAATTGCCTTTTTCAATTAAACTAATGCCTTAGTTATTTTATAACTTGGTTGAAGCAGTTCTTCAGCTAAAATGTAGGGTCGGTAGGTCGAAATATAAATATAATTTCAATTTTTAGAAATTATATATATATATACATATATATATATATATATATATATATATATATATATATATATACATATACGAGTATTTGCCCATTAAAAAAATTCAAACCTTGAGCAAGAAGCAACAACCACACAGGCCGTTCCTCCGCTCTCGCGTGCCCGTACGTGCGTGGCCCGGAAGTTCGCATATCGCAGTTACGATTATTCGCAATTTACTTTTAATGGCCAATTATTCAATTAGGGCCAATGTATTTTTCCTTTTCGCAATGTCATCGCAAGGAAAAACACAAAGAGAAGAGAAAAAAAAAATTTACTTCCTGTTTCGGAGCATACCAGCTCTCTGATGTTACCGAAATTTATACACCGTCTAATATGAAAACGATCATAACTTGGGGCATTGTGTTTATCGAAAAATGCGCATAAGAAATCGAGAAATTATTAGAATACACGAAGTCATCACTATCCGGAAGTCCGTACGTTGTAACCCGTAATGGGGAACACAGCTGAGGATCTCTTCACCATCGAGAACGCCTACGCAGCAACGTGTCTTGTCATTGGTTGGTAAATAAATGGCCATAACTTGGGAACCACTTGTCCGATTAATATTGTTGTGGTTACCAAATTCGCAAACCACCATTCAGGTCCCTTAGGTGAGGTATCTCGGTAAGTACATGTGTAGTTAGGTCCAAACCCGTTGTCTAGTGGGAATACATGTCATTTATGCGTGCTGCGACTCTTCAGGATAGCCGTTTTTCTTTTACTATCTTTATTTTGGACCAACCGCCATGATTACAACCACAACCACCGCTTCACCACAACCGCCACGACCTTCACGTCACACCTCGCAACCGTAGCATCGCCACCGTTCTTGCCCCGCTGTGGGTACCGGTGTTGGACTCGTGCAGGGCGCGCGTCGAACAGCGTGTACAAAATCACGGATTTTGTGCTTCAAAAACGGATCAAAAACGACACACGCCCACTTTTTGCCGTCCAATCGGTGAGCGAGGGGCGATTTGGCCCCGCCTCCAGGACGATCGATATATGCAAATTTGTGGATCAAAAAGCCTTCACGCCCACTTTTTCTCGGGCCAATGGGGAGCGAGGTGAAAGGACAAAGGGAGGGGGTCAAAGGCGAAGCTACGGGGGGATAAAAGGACCGTGTTCGTCAGTCAGGAGAGTCGAGAGTCGGAGAGTCCAGAGGCGGAGAGTAGGAGAGTCGGAAGCAGAGGGTCAAGACTTCGCGGGCGGTGGAGCTGCTCGTCGTGTGCGTTGGAGTCGGAACGGAAGGGACGAGCTGTGGAAAGGCGGCGACACCAGACGAGGGGGTGCTCGCGTCGTGCAGGGAGCTGCACCCGAGGGAGGCCGACAGCGCGACCTGGCCGAGGTGGAGACGCACACCAGGGATAATAAAGATCCTCTATACCCCGAGCATCAGCAACCCCCTCCTGTTTCCCCCCGCGCTGCGATAGTGCGACCAAGGGGGCCCCTTTCCCACCCCCTGCCAGACACTGTCCGCGAGGCCCGCGGAGTTGAGGCGCCATCGCCGCTCCGCGTCTCATCACCAGACGGGTAGGCGCGACCCGGTCTCGGCCTCAGGCCCGCCTCATCCTTGAGGGTATTCTTTCCTTGGTTTTGGGTATGTGTTGTCGGCGCCGTCTGTGAAGTAGAATTGTATAAGTGTTGCCGTGTGCTCGGTAGTCGGTATTAGCTCTGCATTGTCTTCGCTTTTACATTTGCTTTTTGTGTAAATGGAATTGTGTTTTTCTTTTTTTGTGTGCTTTTGGTGGAATTGAATATGTGTGTTTCCCGTGTGCCGCGAATAAATGTGCTCTGTGTTGAACTGTTTCCCGCTTCGCTTCGTCATTTCTCCCATTGAATCCTCATCTTGCTTCACGTAAAGGGTTGGTAGTGGGCTGAATACGCCCGATAATTAATCGAACCGTCGAGGTCGACGATAACACCGCTCGGTTATTCTGATAGTACGGAACGGGTCGCTTAAGTGGCCCGTGTCCGAAGTCGACCTGCGGCGAGGTGCGATCGCCCGGTCTACCCTCCGCGTGGGTACTGCCGTAGGTCGAATTTGGCGAGCAACCCTATCCCACGCGGGGGCTGATTGGCTCGATCACGGTGAGACCGAAAGGTCCACCCGTGACTGGTTCCCGGCGTTAGTCCGAGAGGGTCACGACTGGATTGTCCGTCCGGTGGGCGACGTGCCGCGATTCGAGTTACGTGGCCGTCCGCACGCCGGCGGGCGCGAAATCCGCAACACTGGTGTCAGGTCGTGCGATACAAATTCATCGCCCTCCTCGCGGCACTGGTATCGGAGAACAGGAAAACGGGCTCTCCTGTCTCCGGCTAAATTCACGGGAATCGGTCCAGGGGTGAGAGAAGCGACCCCCGATTCCCTCCAAATTACGAGCGAGTTAAATTAACCCTTCACGAGAAGCAAGATGGCGTCTCAAGGCGAGCGGGAGCCGGGGGTATTAGAAATGTATATGTGTAGTAATGTAGAATCCATGGTCCAGGATGGAATCCCCGAGCAGGAAATGTTGATTGTGCAGGAACACGGACTCGCCCAACTGAACCCAGGGCCCGAGGTGGGTGCGGCAGCGGCCGCGGTGTATGACACCTCCCCCCCCCTCTCCACCAAGACCCTTCCCCAACCCCTGCCGAAACGGCTCACTCAAGCGCACCCGACATGGCCCAGCTATGCGCCATGCTGGCGGCAATGACAAATGAAATGAAAAACGAAATGAAAGGCATGAACAAACAAATGATCGAAAGAATGGATGCGAATACACAACAAATGAACGAAAAGATGGATGCGAATACACAACAAATGAACGGAATGGAAACAAACATGAAGGAGGAAATGAAAGAGCTACGGGGTGAGACGCAGAACATGGGCCGATGCCTGCAGGCGGGCATGAAGGCCGTGACCAGGGAGATAGGAATGGCGACTCCACGTGTGGAAGCAAACGAGCTGGAAGGGGGTGCAACGGCTGACAGGCCCGCGGTGGAGGCGGGTGAAAAAATAATTCAGGGGGCGTGTTGGACGAGGGTCGTGACAGAGGAATCGACGGTGACCAAGAGGGAAAAATTAAATGGGGAGACCAAAACGTGTGAGACGAGACACGAGGTGACGACGACAGAAAGAATAAAATGTATAGAGACACGGGAGACAGAAACGATAGAGGAGAGACTGCACGGTGAGGACGGGGTAAGTGACGCACACACACACACAGAGGTAGTGGAGGATAATGGGGGTGAGCTGGCGGACTGGGTAGAGACCCAGTGCGAGCACCTGGATGGCCTCCTCCAGGAACGAGGGGAGGGAGTATGCCCCCTTGAGGCGAGTCACGACCAGGTGAGTTCGGTCGTGCTTTGCGAGGTTGGGGGGAGAAGTGCTGCGAACGGGTGCACGGAGAGCTTGGGGGGTATAGAGGCCCCGGAGACCCTTGTGGGGACACAAATCCCCAGTGTGGTTGTCCCTGTGTGTGGTGCAAGGTGTGAGTGCGTCCCCGTGTGTGGAAGCGACCCCGTGTGTGAGTGGTGTGGTGGCGATGGTGCCGGAGTGCGTGCTTCCCAGCACGCCGTGTGTGGATGAGGCACCGCGGGTTAGTGCCCCCGCGTGTGTGGATGAAACGGCCAGTGTGAGTGAGGCACCGCGGGTTAGTGCCCCCGCGTGTGTGGGTGAGGCACCGTGTGTGGATGAGGCACCGCGGTTGAGTGCCCCCGCGTGTATGAGTGGGGCACGGTGTGTGGAAGAGACCGCGTGTTTGTGTGTCGCCGTGTGTATGAGTGAGGTACCGCGGGTGAGTGCCCCCGCGTGTGTGGATGAGGCACGGAGTGCGAGTGAGGCACCGCGGGTGAGTGCCCCCGCACGCGTGAGTGAACGGCCGTGTGCAAGGTCGCTGTGTGCAAGGGAGACCGTGTGTGTGAGAGAGCGGTATGTGAGGGAGATGTCGGTTGGCATGCGGGAGCACGCAGCCGCGTCTCCCGGTGTGAATGTGATGGATTGGACTGTGTGCATCGTAACACGCAGGTATGCGTGTGTGGAATGGACGCGACGACGGCGACATGGGAGAAACGAAAGCCGAGTAGCGGCTGTAGCTATTTCGTGGACCGTGCCGGGTTCACCCAGCAGTGAGCACGCGGTTCGTGCTGTGCAACGCACGAGACCGCCACGTGCTCGCTTGCGAGAGTGAAGTCCCGGTCCGGAAACGCACGCGGTGGATTTGCCGATCCCGCGGACGGACAAAGTTTAGGCAGGTAAATGGATTTGGACCGGACGGGTTCTCCACGCGATCGTGTGTGTTAAGCTCCAACGGGCAAAGCACATGTGTTCGCGTGGGGAACCCCTCGAGACGTGGGGCTTGTGTTTTTTTTATGCGCACGGTGACGTCATGGCTGCACGTGGGGTTGGAATCCGGCAGGAGGGGTATCTCTGCCGGATGGTACCGTCCAAGGAGGGACGAGGAACACGTGCAGCTGCATGACGTCACGGCCAGGTGCAAAGTGCGCGAGTTGCCGCGCTGGTGATGCGCATGAAAAAAAAAAAAAGCAAGCCTCACTTTCGGGTGCACAGGATTCCTGGGCAAGGGGTGAAAGACCCCCTTACCTGGGCACAGGATGAAAACTAGTTAGGGGGAAGGGTTAGCTTAGTTAGACCGACTTCATGGGGCAGGGGTAAGTCCTCATGGAGTCCGTGGAATGGATTAGGTAGAGGGATTTAGTGAGATTTAGGATGGGAAATAAAATGAATTTATGATTTGGAGACAGAGACAGACTTGTGGATGTGTAGCGGGGACGTAGTTTAGCTACGTAGTGTTAAAAGGAACGTGCTATAGTTTAAGGGACGACGTGGGAGCACGAGTTAGTTAGGGGAGGTAGTTAGAAGGATGGCAGAGTTCAGCGGTGTGTGTGTTGAAGAGTTGGTGAGTGAAGTGGAAGCATGTGCTTGGTGAGTGAGTGAGGCCAGCGGGTCTGTGTGAGTGGAGCGAATGGGGAATGCATGGTGCGATGAGTGATTGGGGGGAGGAGTGACTCCCGCCCAAGGGACCCTGGGGTCAGTATAAAGTGAGTTAGCTGGGTTAGTCAAATTGAAAATGGAGGTCGTTTTGCTGTTGGTGGGAAAGTAGGCTCGAGACCCATTTGGAGGGGTGCAGGAGCCCTGTTGACGGGCTGGGAGCGTGGCTGCGAAAGGTGAGTATCGCTGAGTGGGTACCCCGGGCACCAGGCTAGTCGGCCGCGGTAGGCCATGGGCCCATGGGGGGCCGGGATAGAGTAGTGGGCACGGGTGCGTCTGCTTGGTGCGGGGGCCCGGGGCGCCATTAGCCGCGTGGGCAGTGTTGTGGGCACGGGTGACCCTCGGAAAGGGGCCCGGGAGGCCGGCCTGCCACGTGTGCGTTTCAGGGGAGGTGCCATGGGGGGCACTCCCCGGTGTTAGGGAGCTGGTAGGCTCGGAGGCAGTGTAGTGCCCGGGGGTGCCATAGCGGGAGAATCGGCAGAGGGTCGTGCCTGCCAAAGGGAGCCACGTGTCCCAGCCAGGAGACCGTGTGAGGGCACGGAGAGAAAATTGGGGGGCGAGGCCCGAAATTGTAAGGACACCAACACAGGCGACGGGAATCTGGGTTGTTAGAACCAATAGTTTAAGCGAGAGGCGCTTGTTGAAAGCCCCGGGGTAGTTTAGCAGTTAAATGGATAGGGTAGATTAGGAGATGTACCCCTCCGCACCATCCATCCCCTCGCTGTCGTTGTGGGCCGCTGGACCCACTTTGGGTTAGATCGCTGAACTCTGGGGAGGCCATTCTGAGGCTTGAGTTGGGCCTCGACACAGGACGTAAGCTCTCCCTTGTTCCCCTCCGGGAAGGGAACGTAGGGGTTGGGAGTAGGCTAGGTGACAGGATAGGTTAGCCGAACAAGGACGATAAAGGGGGTTAGGGGACGATTTATAGTGGGGGAGTAAAAATAAAAACAACAGAAAAAAATTAAGTTGGGGCTAAATTGGGGTTTGACAAATTAAGGGAGTGGGTATGTACAGTGACAGGCAAAGGCGATAGGTGGGAGGGAGACAGGTAGGTAGGTCCGAGCCCGCCTTCCAAGTGGCCAGCACCACCGCACTCCCTCCACCAACCTCCACTGAACGGAAAAGGCTGGCCAACTTCATCGGCTGGCCGTGTTTTGCTTCAAGGCGGAGGCCGGCCAACTTGATCGGCAGCTGTTGTGTTGCTGCAAGGCCTGTGCCGGCCGGATCATCTGCAGCTGTGGTACTTCAAGGCCTGTGCCGGCCAGTTCATCTGCCGGCTGTGTTTGCCTGCAGCGGCCTTATTCTGCGGGCTGAGTTTGCCTGCTCACCTTTGCCATGCCATGCCCACTGCCCATGTTCACCAGCCCCGTTCAATTTTGCTTTGCCCCCCCCTGTTCATTTCCATGTGCGCCAGGATCAAGGCAACAGTTTGCAAGCTGCGAGAACTGCCCTGTTGGCAGCTACAACACGGGCCTGCAGTGGCAGCCCGTGCACCGTGTTTTGCGTCCATCCATTCATCCATTCATTCGTTGTGCTCATTGCGTGTGCCGCTTGAGCTGGCACGGAGACTACGTTTGTGCAGCCCATGCACCGTTGTGGTTCACTGCGTTCAGTTCAAAAGGGAAGGCCTTGGACTGCGTGTGAGCAGCCAGCCACGTTCCCTGTCACCTGCATTGTTTGAGCCAGAGACTGCATGTGGGCAGCCTGGCTCCCTGTTAACTGCTTTTCTTTGCAGAGTTCAATGATCCTGGGCCATGGTTTAGTGTAAAATTTGTAAGTTAAGGTTAAGATGTACTGTAAATATGAGTGCGCCCCCGGCATGTATGTCTTAGCGCCGGCAATTTTATTTAAGTCGTCCGTGTGAGTGAGTTTGTTTAGGTAGTTACGCAGCCCTCAGGTTATTTATTTTGGGGACACGAATACCATGAATGTCGCACTCAGGGATCCGTAGGTAAAATGTACTAGGGGAAAACTACACATGATGGCACACGAAAATTTGACGACTCGGGACGAGTCTGTAAAAAGGGAGGGGTAGTGTTGTGGTTACCAAATTCGCAAACCACCATTCAGGTCCCTTAGGTGAGGTATCTCGGTAAGTACATGTGTAGTTAGGTCCAAACCCGTTGTCTAGTGGGAATACATGTCATTTATGCGTGCTGCGACTCTTCAGGATAGCCGTTTTTCTTTTACTATCTTTATTTTGGACCAACCGCCATGATTACAAACCACAACCACCGCTTCACCACAACCGCCACGACCTTCACGTCACACCTGCAACCGTAGCATCGCCACCGTTCTTGCCCCGCTGTGGGTACCGGTGTTGGACTCGTGCAGGGCGCGCGTCGAACAGCGTGTACAAAATCACGGATTTTGTGCTTCAAAAACGGATCAAAAACGACACACGCCCACTTTTTGCCGTCCAATCGGTGAGCGAGGGCGATTTGACCCGCCTCCAGGACGATCGATATATGCAAATTTGTGGATCAAAAGCCTTCACGCCCACTTTTTCGGGCCAATGGGGAGAGAGGAGAAAGGTCAAAGGGAGAGGGTCAAAGGCGAAGCTACGGGGGGATAAAAGGACCGTGTTCGTCAGTCAGGAGAGTCGAGAGTCGGAGAGTCCAGAGGCGGAGAGTAGGAGAGTCGGAAGCAGAGGGTCAAGACTTCGCGGGCGGTGGAGCTGCTCGTCGTGTGCGTTGGAGTCGGAACGGAGGGGACGAGCTGTGGAAAGGCGGCGACACCAGACGAGGGGGTGCTCGCGTCGTGCAGGGAGCTGCACCCGAGGGAGGCCGACAGCGCGACCTGGCCGAGGTGGAGACGCACACCAGGGATAATAAAGATCCTCTATACCCCGAGCATCAGCAACCCCCTCCTGTTTCCCCCCGCGCTGAGATAGTGCGACCAAGGGGGCCCCTTTCCCACCCCCTGCCAGACGCTGTCCGCGAGGCCCGCGGAGTTGAGGCGCCATCGCCGCTCCGCGTCTCATCACCAGACGGGTAGGCGCGACCCGGTCTCGGCCTCAGGCCCGCCTCATCCTTGAGGGTATTCTTTCCTTGGTTTTGGGTATGTGTTGTCGGCGCCGTCTGTGAAGTAGAATTGTATAAGTGTTGCCGTGTGCTCGGTAGTCGGTATTAGCTCTGCATTGTCTTCGCTTTTACATTTGCTTTTTGTGTAAATGGAATTGTGTTTTTCTTTTTTTGTGTGCTTTTGGTGGAATTGAATATGTGTGTTTCCCGTGTGCCGCGAATAAATGTGCTCTGTGTTGAACTGTTTCCCGCTTCGCTTCGTCATTTCTCCCATTGAATCCTCATCTTGCTTCACGTAAAGGGTTGGTAGTGGGCTGAATACGCCCGATAATTAATCGAACCGTCGAGGTCGACGATAACACCGCTCGGTTATTCTGATAGTACGGAATGGGTCGCTTAAGTGGCCCGTGTCCGAAGTCGACCTGCGGCGAGGTGCGATCGCCCGGTCTACCCTCCGCGTGGGTACTTAGGTAGGTCGAATTTGGCGAGCAACCCTATCCCACGCGGGGGCTGATTGGCTCGATCGCGGTGAGACCGAAAGGTCCACCCGTGACTGGTTCCCGGCGTTAGTCCGAGAGGGTCACGACTGGATTGTCCGTCCGGTGGGCGACGTGCCGCGATTCGAGTTACGTGGCCGTCCGCACGCCGGCGGGCGCGAAATCCGCAACAATATCAAACCTTGAAAAGGCACATCCTCAGGTCCCCAGCAATACATCTGGCAAGTTTCAATTAGATCGGACCAGTGGTTGTCGAGAAACAGCGGTCACAGGCACAGACACACACACATACACACACACACACTGCTGGAAGTATAGATAGATTTTTTTTGGATGTTCCATGGAAAAGACAAGGGTAGGTGGTGGGGTGCAAATAAATAGAAATCCCAGACCAGGAGGATCTAAGAAAACATTGAAGATGGAACACCATTCAAATGCAGGATGCCATTGTTCACTGTATCATCTGATGTGAAAAACAATAAAGAAGGATTAAAACTTGTCTTTACAATATAGTCTGGCATGTTTTTCTAATAGAAACCTGTTGGATCATCAAACAAATGGAAACAATGCTGAGAAAATTACTGTCCAAGTCGTAGATGTGTGCGTGCACATCAGTGCATAGTGCTGGATATGATTTTTAAAAAGTGTCTCCTCGGAGTCAACACGCTCAAAACGGTCAATCAGAGCCATAACCAGCTTTTACTTTTCAGCGGGCATCTGATCGTACCATCTCCCCATCCCCATGAGCACATCAAAGGCTGATTTCTGGTCCGTTGAAGGCTCAATATCAGCATCTCGCAGGGAAACTTTGATGTACTTGGCGCCGAAATCTTTCAATACAAACAGCGGTGTACAACTTTCGATGGAAACAAAATCGGCACGATCGAGAGTAGCGTGCGAATCATCCCTGCTGCTGCACTGAATTGATGCAATCGTTCGGCCAGAATATTAGTCGTCAAGATATTGCGTGATTAAATCACCAATACAGTCATATCACTCTAATTTATACCGCTGACATACATCTTAACAATCACTTTCGCCCAAGAAACCACAGTCAATCTGAATCATGCTGGCCACTGCTCAGACGCCATGACCGAAGACGACTGCGCAGTTCAACTGCACAGCCGAGCTGCGCAGTTTGGTTAAAGGTGACCCGGCATTTTTGCGCGTGCGCACGAAATTATATTTTGAAAATAAATGCCGATGTTTACATTTCGGGTTTTGAAACTTTTGCACCTTCGGCGGAAAATGTATAAATATAAAAGGCTAAAAATGTGTTTTATATTTATATTTCATTTCGGCAAATATACCGTTGGCGGATCCGTAAACCAAGTTATAAAATAACAGGCCTAATCGGGTTGATTTTGGACAAGCCGTTAAAATTCTTTTTCCCCTAAAGTTTTAAAGGTATTTCCGTCATTCCAGATTTCTTAATTACAGTCATCCATCTGTTTTTGGTTTTCTGGATCTTCTGGATGTTCAGAGATGGTCATTTATGGTTGGTAGGGAGACTTCACGCGTCACCATCGTTGTTATTGTGGTATATTTTCACACACACACACACACACCATCATTACTTTTATGCACACTATGATGACAACAATAGCAATGAATATCTTAGCCTAACAATCAATATGTGGAGTATCCATGTTCCTCATCCACCAAACATTCCCATTAACCAAGATCCAAACCCTCCTTCCTTAAAGTAGCAATGTTATTCTGCAGCTACCTTCCTTACGTGTTGCACCACGTCATGGAAATGTACCTTTAATAATGTCTGGGGTTCCACAAGATTATTCATTCATATCATTATATCTACCCTTGTCTCAGTAATTTGTCCCTCAATAATTACTTTTCCTTCCCCCTTAGATACTGAGGCAAAATTTGTCCTATATCGGTGAGTGTGATCATCTTTATCCTTTGTATATAGGAAGTTACGCTTCACGCAATACTTAGGATAGTACCAGCACCAATAGTCAGTACTTTTGTATCCTTCCTTTTTCCAGTTACTTGTTATCTTTCATACTGTTACGTTTGAGGAGGGGGGTATGCATTCAAAGGGTAATTAGGATGTTTAATTAGGTATGCCATGCTGTTCGAGTTTACCAGGATCTCGATGTAATAAGTAGTAATTCAGTGGTGATAAGTTGTCTAGTAAATGTTCATTTCTTCAAGGGGGAAATTATAAATGTCACGTAATTAGATAGGGACACGGGATAGGGTAAGTGTGTCTGCGTAAACCCCTTTTGGTATTCTCTGAAGACTGGCCATGACGTCACAGGACAGTGCAGCGGATGGCTCCGCCCCGTGATCACGATTGGCGGAAGGCGATGGCGGTGGGCCAATAAACGGCTCGATTGGGAGTGACGAGGACGAAGGATAAAAAGGTTCTGTTCGGGGTCGAAAAGGAAGAAGAAGAAGATTACAACCAAAAGATCGTGGTTTTTTTGGTGTGGAAGCTGCGGCGGCAGAGAGCGTCCTGGTTGCTGTGCTGAGTCGATCGTGCTCTTGATCGTGTCTGGGAGCCTTGCCTCGCCTCGTGCCTCGCCTCGTTTGGCTCTGGGATTCTGCTGACTCGGAGTACGGGGTCGGGCGGCGGGCGGACCTGCCTCCCTCTCCTGCTTGCAATTTGGCGCCAGAACTGGTTCCCTGGCGGCTGTGAGTGGACTTGGGCCAAGACCAGGAGGTCGACAGCACCACGGTTTCTCCTGCCCCCCTGACGAGAGCAAGGCCAGCTCGACCGACGCCGATCCAAGGACAGTTGCGTCCACACCACGGTCCAGCCTGACCACCAGAAATAGCTACGTTTTGTGTGTGTGTGTGCTTGGCGCCTTAGAAGGTTTGAGATCTGTATATTCATTGGAATTGTCTGTGTTTTTCCCCACGCCCGATCCCACACCATCCCGTCGAATCGCCCCGGATCCCTCTTCTTGCCGAGTCTTGTTATTTCTGGTAATAATAAAAACGAATAAACATCATCAACTCAGTGAAAAGTGACTCGTGTCACCTTCCTCGTCCCGTTTGCGGTAGAGCGATTAGAACCGCCATGTTTGGGTTATAAATAAATAAACCGCCTCCATCGTTTCGGCTCATTCTACGTTGGAGGGGACTGTTCAAGTCCCGTGGACGTCACATTGGTGTCAGGGTGTTGGATGTTCGAACCCCTCTAAATTATATTTGGTATCGGGAGAATATACCAAGATTAAAATCTCGCCACGAATTGGAATATAAAATTACTGCAGAAAAGCGCGCGAGCGCGGGAAAATTTTGGCGGGATTTTTCAAATTTAAATTAATTGGCGGCAAACGGGACTTCTGCACCATGGCGGATGTGCAGATGTTTGAGGAGGAAGGCCACGTGTCTGGCAGCGAGTCGGGGGAAGAAGGGAGAGACGGGGGTAAGGTTGGAACCTCCCCCATTCCGAGCGTGGACCGTGCTTCATCGCCCGTAACGGGGCCGGCAGCGCCGGAAACCGGTGCGATGACGATCCAGACACTGTTGGAACGTTTAATAGCGGACATGACGGTACAAATGGCAAATCAATTCGTGACACAGAGGGCAGAAATGACGGCACAAATGGAAAATCAATTCGTGACACAGAGGGCAGAAATGACGGCACAAATGGAAAATCAATTCGTGACACAGAGGGCAGAAATGACGGCACAAATGGAAAATCAATTCGTGACACAGAGGGCAGAAATGACGGCACAGAGGGCAGAAATGACGGCACAAATGGCAAAAATGACGGCACAGGGGGCAGAAATGACAGATCAATTGGGGGTAATGGGGGAACAGTTGGGTGCACGGATTGATTTAATGAGGGATGAATTGGGGGGAAAGATGGAGAAAATGAAAAGTGAGATGCAGGAGTGTGTGGATGTTAAATTGGGGGAAATACAAAGTAAATTCGAGGATAGATTGGAGGAAACAAAGGTAGAAATTACATTGGACGGGGAAAATATACGAAAAAAATTGGTAGATAAAATTGATGCCACGAACATTCGGGTTGATAAACTGGATGAAAGCCTGGAACGTCATCGTGCCTGTGTGGATGCTCGTATGCAGCTGCAAGTTGAAGAGTGGGGAGAGCTGAGGAAGCAAGGGATGAATTTGGCGGAGGAGGTAAAAGGATTGGAGGCTCGTTTGGACGAACAAGATAAAATTATGAGCCAAGATGAAGTCTTGGATAAAGGCCTGGTCGAGCCGTCTTTTGTAAGTAGAGTGTCCGGGTTGGTTGAGGAGCAGCTACAAACTCGCGACGGAGCCTTGGAGGAGGTTGTGCGGGCCCAGAAGATCCTGCGGGAAGAGGTGAATCGGTCCATTCAATGTTTGGAACAGGAGGCAAAATTGACCCATGAGACCCCCACCACAAAACATCTTTGGCCACAGTGGGCTCCGAAATTGGATACGCAGCCACAAGGGTGTTTGATCCCTGGGCTGCATTCGGACAAGGGAGAAACTGAGAAGCGGGCCACCGTAAAAGTGATCCCCCTGGTAAATTTTGACGAGTCAGGGAGCGTTGAAGCTTTTCTGACACAATTTGAGTGCATTTCCCGACTAAACGGGTGGAATGAGCGGGAACGTACAGGGAATGTGGTGGCAACGTTGCGGGGACCAGCCGCAGATGTGTTAAACTTGATCGCGGAGGGGATGTTGACCAGCTCCCACATTTGCGAGGCGTTGAGCCGTCGGTTTGGGTTCGCGGCAAACTGTGATCTGGTGCGGGCCCAGCTCCAGCACCGCAGATTAAAGCCGGGTGAGACAGTGCAGGAGCTGGCACAGGACATTTACCAATCAGTCAGGATCGCGTATCGGGACCTTACAGTGGAGGCGTGGGACAGACTGGCACTCGAGAAATTTTTAGCTGCTCTTCCTGACCCTGAGGTCCGAGCGCTAGTGGAGTTACAGGATCCACCCACCGTTCACCGAGCGGCCGAGTGCGCGGCCAGGCTGGCCTCGTGGAGTCGGCCGGGTCGGGTTCCAGAGAGGCCATCGGTGACGATCCGACAGGCGGAGATCCAGGATCAGGGAGGGGGGCTGGGAGAAATTGGCATTACCCAAATGTTTCAGGAAATTTGCCAGAAACTGTCAAGTTTGATAAAGGGTAATCCGGTAGTTGGTGCGCCAAAGCGGCGGGGTCCAGCCCAGCCAATAGAGCAATTCGATTATGGCCGAGGGGGTCCGGAACCGGAAGAGACATTACACCGATACCCACGGGGGCCTTTTAGGGGGAGTTGTTTCCGGTGCGGGCGAAGAGGACACATGCAACGATATTGCCGGTACCCGGCGATGAAGGGACCCTCCAATAGACTTTTAGACTCGGAGAGGGTGAATCCTCCTGCTGAACCGCCAGGTCTATCCGAGATGCCCTTTCATAGGTCGGGTCCGGAGATCACTGTCGGGGGTCCGGGAGACTAGATCGGGCTGAGCATATAGGGCCATGCACGGCTGGTGAGATTGTGGCGAAGTGCCTCCTTTAGTGGAAAAAAAAATGAATTGTGGGAAAATTGGCATGGGTTTGTAAGTTCTGCTGGGTTTTAGAGTGACAATCGGGACAGTGGGTAATTGGAAACAAAGCGGGCACAAGTGGCTGTCTGATGGCTGGTGCGTGGATCGGGTGAGAAGTGCTGTGTGAGTTGTTTTAAGTGAAGAAGTGAAATGTATGGTGCACACATTGTTTTTTTTTATTATTGGGCATGGTGTGGTAACAGGGAAGGTCATGGTCGGCGAAGTGTTAGAAATGCAGGTGTCACATGTAAGGCCGATGGGGTGGGAGAGTCATGTGGGTTTTGTGGGTGGGGATGATGTGCTTGTCCACAGGGATTGCTGAAGCTCACGGTGAGCGTGAATTGCGACCCCCTTCAAGGAGATTCACCACCTGGTGGCTAATGGTGACAGTGTCTGGAGGCAACTGGGAGAGGGTATGGTTGGGCGACCAAGGCGGGTAGGACCTTGGCGACCCAGGAAGGCCAGAGGAGCCAGTGAGACCCCTTCCAGGGTGTTGTACGGGATCAGAGCTGATGGCTACCAGGGGGGAGGGAATCAAAAGGGAGCGGGGCGGAGAAGCGTCCGGGTTGGACTAAAGCTTACCTGTGGGCATGGTTGCACCTGAGATGCCCCCATCATCTTGTGGTAACCCACCCCACGGCCATGACGGGATTCAGCCTGCATGATTAAAATGAGGACCATGACCTAGAAATGTGATGATGACCATGGTGTGAGTGTTGTGAAGATGTGTGAGTTCCACTCGATCCCGCACAACTTGACAGGTGCAGCAAGGGCATGATGTCCGCATAATTTTGGGGCAAGCAAATTTGAAAATTGGCTCCCCAGGTAACGCTGGGTCTATTAGCATCCACTGGGGGAGGCGGTCAAGTGTAAATATCCTGTGAATAGTGTCGTTAAGGCTTAGAGTAGGAATGTAAATTATAAGTGTTGTGTTTTTGTGGAACCTTTTGTTTCCCCTCCCAAGATCACTGGAAGAGTGTTGGGCAAGAGCGATGATCCGGAGGATGGAGTGCAACTTCGCTCAGTGCTCTCATGTGATAAAATAAAAAAAAACAAACAAAAAAAAAACCGAATGATTGTTTAGGCGAGGATAAGGCCATAAGGGGGTAGTACATTAAGCAGGATAGGTAAGTTAGCTGCGACTCGCTGCCCATTGCCCCTCCTACTTTATTTCGTTAGGTTAATTAGGTGTGTTAAGTAAGTGTTAGTAAGTAAGTCAGTAAGTGTTAAGGCTGGTACGGTAGCGCCTACGATATACCTTGCAGGAGCTGTGGTACCAGAGGAGGGGGCAGTGTTACGTTTGAGGGGGGGGTATGCATTCAAAGGGTAATTAGGATGTTTAATTAGGTATGCCATGCTGTTCGAGTTTACCAGGATCTCGATGTAATAAGTAGTAATTCAGTGGTGATAAGTTGTCTAGTAAATGTTCATTTCTTCAAGGGGGAAATGATAAATGTCACGTAATTAGATAGGGGCACGGGATAGGGTAAGTGTGTCTGCGTGAACCCCTTTTGGTATTCTCTGAAGACTGGCCATGACGTCACAGGACAGTGCAGCGGATGGCTCCGCCCCGTGATCATGATTGGCGGAAGGCGATGGCGGTGGGCCAATAAACGGCTCGATTGGGAGTGACGAGGACGAAGGATAAAAAGGTTCTGTTCGGGGTCGAAAAGGAAGAAGAAGAAGATTACAACCAAAAGATCGTGTTTTTTTTTGGTGTGGAAGCTGTGGCGGCAGAGAGCGTCCTGGTTGCTGTGCTGAGTCGATCGTGCTCTTGATCGTGTCTGGGAGCCTTCCTGAGCCTCGTGCCTCACCTCGGTTGGCTCTGGGGTTCTGCTGACTTGGAGTACGGGGTCGGGCGGCGGGCGGACCTGCCTCCCTCTTCTACTCGCAACTTGGCGCCAGAACTGGTTCCCTGGCGGCTGTGAGCGGACTTGGGCCAAGACCAGGAGGTCGACAGCACCACGGTTTCTCCTGCCCCCCCCCCTGACGAGAGCAAGGCCAGCTCGACCGACGCCGATCCAGGGACAGTTGCGTCCACACCACGGTCCAGCCTGACCACCAGAAATAGCTACGTTGTGTGTGTGTGTGTGTGTGTGTGTGTGTGTGTGTGTGTGTGTGTGTGTGTGTGTGTGTGTGTGTGCGTGTGTGTGTGTGTGTGTGTGTGTGTGTGTGTGTGTGTGGCGCCTTAGAAGGTTTGAGATCTCTATATTCATTGGAATTGTCTGTGTTTTTCCCCACGCCCGATACCACACCATCCCGTCGAATCGCCGCGGATCCCTCTTCTTGCCGAGTCTTGTTATTTCTGGTAATAATAAAAACGAATAAACATCATCAACTCAGTGAAAAGTGACTCGTGCCACCTTCCTCGTCCCGTTTGCGGTAGAGCGATTAGAACCGCCATGTTTGGGTTATAAACAAATAAATCACCTCCATCGTTTCGGCTCATTCTACGTTGGCGGGACTGTTCAAGTCCCGTGGACGTCACAATACTTTTGCACTTACATCCACTTTTGTCCATCCTATTCTAGAGAGGACTGGATTAGCTTGTCTCCAATCCAGGTACTTACATATTTAACACGATGCCTCGTTTCAGGTGTACAGTGTCTACGTCCTCTTTATCCCGT
Source organism: Eptatretus burgeri (assembly GCF_056783735.1). Classification (NCBI taxonomy): domain Eukaryota; kingdom Metazoa; phylum Chordata; class Myxini; order Myxiniformes; family Myxinidae; genus Eptatretus; species Eptatretus burgeri. The sequence continues at coordinate 106,186,406 of NC_140967.1, read as the reverse complement.
GTGACACAGAGTGAATAATTATACGGAAGGGTCATGGAGGTGTTTGTCCCATACACACCTATCTCATGCAATTTGTCTCATTGTTTACCTCCTTCTTCTCTGCGTACTCTGTCACAACCCATTCATTGTTTCCCTTACTCTCGACCAAACATTCTGCTCTCCATGACATTCTCAGAATACCCTCACTGTCTGTTATTATCCATATTATCACAATCATGTACGTGCAAATCAATAGCACTGCTACACATGTCATAAATCTCCTTCCTTCTCCCTACAACTTTCTGTATGCCTTTTACAATGAGATGCATGAATCTTACCTTTGTACTTGATAATAATTGTGTTGGTGATCAAAAGTACCTGATGTGGTCCAGTCCAACATGTCCTCAATGTGTTCCTCCACCTGAACCCCTTGATGTTCAAATAGCGACCAAGTCGTCAGGCTGGATGCAGCTGGTCTGGTAGTGTTTGTGTGACCTGTGCCAAACTTTTTGACAATCTTTTTTCAAGGCCACACAAAAGTTAATCTTGATGAACAAAGGTCCATATGTTTTGGAGATATTTTACCAATATTATAAGCTAGTGTTGGCTTATATCGCACTTTTAGTGGTGGCTTGGAGTCCCGCTCAGATCCGAGAGTCCAGCTGACCACCGAACCAATCCCAGGAGTTTGACTCAGCCTGTCACTCCTCCAAGGTTGGCAAAATGAACTTCATTACTGGCATTAGGGGCACCGCATCAGCAGCACAGCCATGCCCCAACCAATGATGCAACCAACTGCCACAAAGGCAGCACACCCCACCAACATTTGACAATACACATAGCTTCTACAAAAAATTTTCTCCAACCGCTGCAAATCCTTGAGCGTACCATGTTCGTAGCACCTCCTTCTACACACCCCTTTTGCTCGTGTGGCCACTTTCGTGAGCCAAACGAGCAAGCACCTTTTGGGAAACCACTCTACCCTCACTTGAGAGCATATCTCTTGCTTCATATGTGCTCAACATTTCACTACGGCTAAGAGCTTAGAACAGTTCCACAATCAATTTACCATTCTCGACTAGCACACCCCACGATGTTAAATATCCTCTTATTTCCAAAGTTCCCCTCATTGTGTGTCATCCTGTACACATGTCAGGAATCCGTATATATTGTTATGCTTCCATCCTCTGGTAGATTGCATATTGCAATTAGCACATGTACCACTTTCCAAGATGTTACTTTCAGCGCACACTGCATATCCTGACAGTTATGTTCCTCTCCATCATCAGTGATTAGCATTAAGGAGTTATGTTCAGTGTTGGACATCTTTCGATTACCACATTCATTGCTCTAACAGTGATCCAACCAGTACTGCATAATCAGGTTCCATCCATCCATCCAATTACCCTTCGTTCACTTCCATGCAACAACTTGCTCACTCTCTCCAAAGGATAGCATGAGATCTTTCATGTTCTTAAACCAATGCTATCAGACAGCATCCAGTTAACGTTCATCCGAGAGGCTCAATGTATGTTAATGCATCGTCTATTTCCAAATATAACAGCATGAGTATTGATGTCCATTCATATACCATGTATGCATATTTGTTGGGCAATGATGAGCAACCTCATAAACTGCACGATAGTCTTGGCACAACAACTCGAATGCCAATTCTGCTCCTCAAATGTGCTCCCCAGTACCAGGTGTTCCTCGAACATCTGTGCAACCTCCGTGCCTTGCTGAGTTGTGTTTGTATTATGTCCACAGCCCACAGTCATTACCCATAGACCCACAGCCATAACACAGAGAAAATGCTTTTTCACTATCGTGAACGACTTTAATCATTACTCATTCAAGGCCCTGTCACACCTTGACAATTTAGCCAGGGTATACCGACGTATGAAAAATTTGGCGAATACGCTGGCACACGTCGAATACGTTATGGGTAAGTTTTGTATCCGTAAAGAGCACGCTGGCATACGTCGTAGTACGCCGAGCTGTTAGACAAATTTTCCATGCTTTAAATTTTTCGACGTATCCAGCGTATGACGCACACGTTCTGCATACGCTGGCATAAGCTGTAGGCACGTTACGCGATCGTTGACACACGTTACTTGTAAGTTACTCATAAGTCGAAACACGTCGAGGTAATGTTTAGCGTACCCGAAACTTATTTCTTACCGATGAGTCACGTGTTGTAGGCACATTACGCGATCGTTGACACACGTTACTTGTAAGTTAATCATAAGTCGAAACACGTCGAGGTAATGGTTAGCGTCAGTGTTCCAGACTCCATGGTTTTTTTTTGGGGGGTTTTTTTTTGGGGGGGTTTGACGGTGATGTTGACAATTCGATTTCTAGTGCGGTTATAATGTAATATAATTAATAGGCTGCCGCTCAACGATTTAAATCATAACTGCACTAGAAATCGAAGTGTCAACATTACCACCGTTATACCGAAGAAAGAAAAAAACAAAAACAAAAAACATGGAGTTTGGAACACTGACGGGTTCCTCTTGTGAAGCCCATTTTTATATACCAATTCCCCTAAATGCTGCCAATACGCCATTATACGGTAGCTGTAAGTTAGAAACTCGTTCAGTAAGTTCTGTGGTCGTCCGGAAGACGTCAATCAAATACGTCAATGTGCGTTGGAGATACGTTACACATAGGTTCAAAGCACGTTACTCATAGGTTAAAAATTAAGTTTCGGGTACGCTAAACATTACCTCGACGTGTTTCGACTTATGAGTAACTTACAAGTAACGTGTGTCGACAATTGCGTAACGTGCCTACAACTTATGCCAGCATATGCAGAACGTGTGCGTCATACGCTGGATACGTCGAAAAATTTTCAACATGCTGAAAATTTGTCGATGTACTCGGCGTACTACTACCTAGGCCAGCGTGCTTCAGCGTGCTCTTAATGTATACAAAACTTACCCATAACGTATTCGACGTGTGCCAGCGTATTCAGCAAATTTTTCATACGTCAAGGTGTGACAGCGGCTTGACACTTCGATGTCTAGTGTGATTATGATTTGAATCGTCGAGCCGCAGCCTTTTAATAGGCTATGCCACGTGATCGTTGGCGATACGCTGCCGCGCGCTATGCATAAGTTAGACTATCGTTGGGCATAGGTTGTTAACGCCGACAACACTCTCAGCATTCGTTGGTATAAGTTATCTATATGTTATCAAAACTTTGTGTAAATTACAAATACGTTATGCATATGTCCAACTCGTTATGAATACGTCCAAAACTGGAAAAAACATCAATAGTTCAGCGTACGCCAGTGTTTTGCATACATTTTGATACCTTGCCATACGCTGGCTAAAAGGTCAAGGTGTGACAGGGCCTTTAGCATCTCCACCAACTGGCTCATGTCAAATGGCCTCGGCAGAGCCGATCCGCCATGATCGGGCGTGGATCCGACAAAGCTCGCTAAGTTCTCTGTGGGGGAAATTTGATGCAGGGGGAGCTCTGGCATCGCCGCCGTTGCCCCCAATGCTACCTCTGGGTTTGGCTGCAGGGAAAGATCTCACTCACAACTGTCGTCCTGAACCACGGATTCTTTTTACATCATCTCAGAACCCACCTGTACCAGCTCGTCTTGGTCCGCTATGGTTCGTACCAAGAATTAAATAAAATTTGGCTGCTCTTAATTTCGGAGGGAAAAGGGGGGGAGGGGGTTGTCAAGCACAACCCTGGTCCGAATCCCGTAAATTTCTCTATGGAGGCGGAGGGGTTCGAGATCCGAACTCCTGACACCAAACTGTTGCGGGCCGGGGACCGGTGGCGAGAGCGACCGCTAGGTGGTGGAAGTTACGTCGTCTCCCACCGGACTCCCGGAATTGTAGGCCGTCGCTCAGGGCTAATTCCGTGATGCGGTGGGTCGCTTAACCGACTGTGGATGCCAATACCTCCACCGCATAGCGTAGGGTCTTTTTGCATAGAATCAATTTACCTAATTTACCACGCGGTGTAGTCGACCGGGGAACCACGCCCTCGGTACGCCTTGCCCGATCCGGATCCCCCTACCAACTATCAACCACCTTTCCGGATCGGATGCAGCCAAGCGGAACTACCAAGGACGTACCGGCTGGAATGAACAGAATATCGGGAATAAAGACCCGACTAAAACTCAGATCCAAACCATGCTGGACCAATGAAGGAAAAGACGAAAATGAACTGGGAACATTTCTACAATAATTTATTTAGAATAAAGCGAGGAAAAATATGTGGCACAGGAAACAGGTTTATTGGGGATGTTATGCAGGGGAAGATGAGAGAAAGATGTAGTGCGACAATTTTACAGCAACTTACAAAGGAAGACACAGAGCAGACTTGTCACGAGAATAAAACAGGCATGATTTACAATTCGATCAAATTAAAACACTTATGCAAATCTACTTAAAGACGGCGCCACACACTAAGACGCACACTCAGAAGAAAATAAACCCAGATGTATGGCCAAGGACCTTTTTCAGCTAGAGAGGGAGGTGAGCTGAGATCGCAGTTCTTTCGGGTACCTGAACGTTGGAGGGAAGGGATGCTCCGTGGTGCAGCACCTGTCAATGGTCGTGCGGCTCGGTCCACGGCCGCCCGCGTGGAGACCGTGTCTGCGAAGGAGCCCCAGTCGAGTAGAGCAGAGTCCGAGGCCGGGATCAGGGCTGCAGACAGGACCCTACAAGAGACCCGGTCAAGGTCGGGTCGATGTTTTCCCAGCTCTCTCACACTCGAAACGAACGACCCCCAAAGAGCGCAACCACTCCACGACCTTCCTCCTTTCTTTCGTTATCAGCCGACGAACTGTCTCACAATAATGCTCCACTCAAGATGACTCGCTTTCCAGCTCACTCTCAAGACGACTCACCAGACTACTAGATGAACAAATGGTGTCGTAATTTATAAATCTCCCTCAGTGGGGAGGGGCCTTCGTGAAGCCGTCGTCACTGTTTGCCCTGATTGGATGGGGCTTCCATGCAGCCGCCCTTTTTGGGCGGGGTTTCGGCCATACTGGGAAGCCCGCCCACTCCGCGTGGCCGGACTCGCCAAAAAGGTACTACACAAAGATTCTGCCTCAGAAAGGGAGTCGCCGGTTAGGCGAGTAGGCGAAAATGCGCTTGTTCAGCCCATGCGAGAGTAGCGAGCGAGATGAAGGTGCGAGCAGGCAGAGTGTACCGTGGGTCGTCGTGGATGGGATATAATGATTTATTAATCGAACTCGAAAAACATCGCAATGCACCCGTGTCTTCCCACGACACACAAGGGAGGTATCTATCTACACATACTTAATGGCATAACTAACTTCAGGACAACTGTATGTTTGTATGCATATGGTTCCTCAAACCGAAACTATATATATATATATATATATATATATATATATATATATATATATATATATATATATATATATATATATATATATATATATATATATATATATATATATATATATATATTGTTACGGATCTGGAAACCATTTGCATTCAACATACAGATGTCCCAAAAGTCAGTAATGTCGCAAAGTATGTGTGTTGTCAGATCCCCTTCCTTTTGTCTAGTGGGAGAATCAAAAGCGTGCGTTGCGATTTATTTTAGTTAGGTTATTACATCTAATCTCTCCCTATCGAGTGCAGCCTGTGGCTGCTGGTTGCATCATTGGTTGGGACGCAGGAATTCCACTGATGCAGTGTCCCCTTTACCAGTGCACTGGTACTCATTTTGCCGACCTCCGAAGGATGACAGGCTGAGTCAACTTCCTGGTGTATTAATTCAGCAGCCAAACGGGGCTTGAACTCAGGACTCTAGGATCCCAAGCCGCCACCCTAACCGCTAAGCCAACGCCAGGCTTATTATATCCAATAAACCATCCCATCTGCATGACCCCATTTGGCCCATCACGCTCCCTCACCACCCGCTGGCTGCTCGTACCTTGACTTGTCGAGAAGGGGTCTCGTGGTTCCAGTTCTCGGCTCCCACGAATGTTGTAACTTTTGTACGATGACCTTCGCGGCGCTGACACTGTTACTCGTCGAGAGCAAAGCCACGTGTTGGAGTACCTGGGGTCTCCTGGCAGGGGCAGAGGCCCCACCCCGGAAAGGTGGGCCGGAGGACCCTGTCCAATCAGAGGTGGACAGCAAGGTGCGTTTTCGCCAAGGGTCCCTCCCCGTGGGGAGAGGCCAACAAATCTCCGAGACTCTCTGTAAAAAGGGTGCAGTCGAGTTTGCTTTCACGGTGGCTTCAACGGGTCAAGTTTGCTTTCATGGTGGCTGTAAGCAGTCACTTTTGTTTCACGGTGGCTGTACGGGGTTCTGGAGTTTCATGGTGGCTGCTACAAGGAGTCTTAAGGAAGGACAGAGCGACCCTGACCTCCCTCCGTGGACCCCGATTGTTCACCACCCGAGCTCCGCCACGAACCACGAGTCCCTACGTGTGACTGGGAACCGGACCAACGACCTTTGTCAGGTGCCGCATCACGGAGCATGCCCTTCCTCCGACAGTCAGGTACACCACCGAACTCTGACCCCCAGCTTGTCTCTCTCCATGGCTGCGAGGGTCCAATAAAGACTCAAGGTTTCTTTTCATTTTGTGTGTGTGTCTGCGTGTGGGCCCGTCTTGTAAGTAGATCTGAATAAGTGTTTTTGCTCATTTTAAATATTCCTTCTTGCATATTCACGTGAAGTCTTGCCTTTGTCTTTTTATTGAAAATAAACATTTGTACAAATATGCCCAGTCCATTTCTGTCCCTTCTTGAATTGGTTCAGCATGGTTCGGATCTGAGTTTCGGCGGGGTTTTATCCCCGATAAACCGTTCATTCCAGCCGGCACGGCTTTGGCAGTTTCCGCTCGGCTGCACTCGAACCAGAGTTGGGAGTCAGATCTCTACCGCAGTCGGTAGAGTGACCCGGTTTGAGCAAAACGTGCCGAGGGCATGGTTTCTCCGGAAGACGAAATCGCATAGTTCATTAGGTAAATTGGTTATTGACAAATAGACCCGACGCGACGCGGTGAGATATTGGCGACCACGGTCGGTTAAACGACCCGCCGGCTCGCGGAGTTATCCGAGCGACGGCCTACAATTCCGGGAAGATTGGTGGGAGACGACGCAAGCTTTCCCCACCTTGTGGTCGTTCTCGCCACCAACCCCCGACCCACAACAATATATATATATATATATATATATATATATATATATATATATATATATATATATATATATATATATATATATATACATATATATATATATATATATATATATATAGCATATGCCCCGCATATGGGGTGTGAGATGGAGTATCAAGAAGATTTCTGGAGTGAGTTAGATGAAGTGGTGGAGAGTGTATCCAAGGAAGAAAGAGTGGTGATTGGAGCAGATTTCAATGGGCATGTTTGGAAGGGAATAAAGCGGATGAGGAGGTGATGGGTATTGAGTATGTACGGTCTCAACAAGAGAAATGTGGAAGGGCAAATGGTGGTAGAGTTTTCAAAAAGAATGGAAATGGCAGTGGTAAAGACGTATTTCAAGAAGAAGGAGGAACACAGGGTGACATACAAGAGTGGAGGAAAGTGCACACAGGTGGATTACATTTTAAGCAGGAGACGCAACCTGAAAGAGATTAGAGATTGTAAGGTGGTGGCAGGGGAGAGTGTAGCTCGACAGCATCGATTGGTGGTCTATAGGATGATTTTGGAGGTGAGGTTGAGGAAGAGAGAGGGCTGAACCAAGGACGAGATGGTGGAAGCTGAAGGAGGAAGACTGTTGCATGGAATTTAGGGAAGAGGCGAGACAGGTGTTGGATGGTGGTAAAGATGTGTGGGATTATTGGGCAACTACAGTAGAAGTGGTGAGGGAGATGGCGAGTAAGGCACTTGGTGTGACATCTGGACAGAGGAAGGAAGATAAGGAGACTTGGTGGTGGAATGAGGAAGTACAGGAAAGTATAAGGAAGAAGTGGCTGGCGAAAAAGAAGTGGGATAGTCAGAGAGATGAAGAAAGTAGGCAGGAGTACAAGGAGTGATGGCGAAAGGCAAAAAGAGAGGTGGCAAAGGCCAAGGAAAAGGCATATGACGAGTTGTTTGAGAAGTTGGATACAAAGGAAGGGGAAAAGGATTTATACCGATTGGCAAGACAGAGGGACCGAGCTGTGAAGGATGTGCTGCAGGTTAGGGTGATAAAGGACGCAAATAGGAATGTGCTGATGAGCGAGGAGAGTGTGTTGAGAAGGTGGATGGAGTACTTTGAGGAGTTGATGAACGAAGAAAATGACAGAGAGAAGGTTGGAAGAGGTGGAGATAGTGAATCAGGAAGTGGGGTGGATCAGTAAGGATGAAGTGAGGACTGCTATGAAGAAGATGAAAAGTGGAAAGGCGGTTGGCCCAGATGGTATACCCGTGGAGGCCTGGAAGTGCTTCGGAGAGATGGCAGTGGGGTTGTTAACCAGATTGTTTTATAAAATCTTGGAAAGTGAGAGAATGCAAGAGGAGTGGAGATTAAGTGTACTAGTTCCGATTTTCAAGAACAAGGGTGATGTGCAGAGCTGTGCAAATTACAGAGGGATAAAGTTGTTAAGCCACACCATGAAGTTGTGGGAAAGAGGAGTGGAAGCTCGGTTGAGAGGAGAGGTGACGATCTGTGAGCAGCAATATGGGTTTATGCCAGGAAAGAGCACCACTGATGCGATGTTTGCTTTGAGAATGTTGATGGAGAAGTGCAGGGAAGGCCAGAAGGAGTGACATTGTGTGTTTGTGGATTTAGAGAAAGCTTATGATAGGGTGCCAAGAGAGGAGTTGTGGCATTGTATGAGGAAGTCGGGAGTGGTGGAGAAGTATGTGAGGATCGTGCAGGATATGTACGAGGACAGTGTGACAGCGGTGAGGTGTGCGGTAGGAATGACGGACTGGTTTAAGGTTAAAGTGGGATTGCACCAAGGATCGACTCTGAGCCCTTTCCTGTTTGCAATGGTGATGGACAGGTTGACGGACGAGATCAGACTGGAGTCTCCATGGACTTTGATGTTCGCGGATGACATCATGATCTGTAGAGAAAGTAGGGAGCAGGCTAAGGCGAGCCTTGAGAGGTGGAGGTATGCACTGGAGAGAAGGGGAATGATAGTAGGAGTAAGACGGAGTACATGTGCGTAAATGAGAGGGAGGGTGGTGGTATGGTGCAGTTGCAAGGAGTTGAGGTGGGGAAGGTGGATGGGTTTAAATACTTGGGATCAACTGTCCAAAGTAACAGAGAGTGTAATAGATAAGTGAAAATGGAGTGGGTGGAGAAGAGTTGCAGAAGTGATTTGTGACAGAAGGGTAGCTTCAAGAGTGAAGGGGAAAGTATATAAGACGGTAGTGAGACCAGCCATGTTGTATGGTTTGGAGGCGGTGGTGCTGACAAAAAGACAGGAAGCGGAGCTGGAGGTGGCAGAGTTATAGATGCTGCGATTCTCATTGGGAGTGACGAGGATGGACAGGATAAGGAATGATTATATTCGAGGGACAGCGCAGGTAGGACGGTTTGGAGACAAAGTGAGAGAGGAGAGATTGAGATGGTTTGGACATGTGCACAGGAGGGAAGCGGAGTATATCGGGAGAAGGATGCTGAAGATGGAGCTGCCAGGTAGGAGGAAAAGAGGAAGGCCAAAGAAGAGGTTCATGGATGTGGTGAGGGTGGACATGCGGGTGGTTGGAGTGTCAATGGAAGATGTGGAGGACAGAGCGAAATGGAGACGGTTGATCCACTGTGGCAACCCCTAACGAGAGCAGCCGAAAGAAGAATCTTCTTCTTCTTCTTTCGGCTGCTCCCGTTCGGGGTCGCCACAGCAGATCATCCGTATGATCCGCATAGTGATTTGGCACATGTTTTACGCTGGATTCCCTTCCTGACGCAACCCTGGTCACCTCTTACGACACAGGGATATGGTACACCTATTTTAACCGGGGTATACACCGGCCCAGTACACTAGTACTCACTTCGCCGACCTCGGAAGGATGACAGGCTGAGTCAACCCCCTGGTGTATTAATTTAGTGGCCCAACGGGGCTTGAACTCAGGACCTTTTGGATCCCAAGCTGCTGCCCTAACCACTGTGCCAACACCAGGCTCAGCCGAAAGAAGAATATATACAGTGGGGAGAACAAGTATTTGATGCACTGCCGATTTTGCAGGTTTTCCCACTTAAAAAGCACGTAGAGGTCTGTAATTTTTATCATTGGTACATGTCAACTGTGAAAGACGGAATCTAAAATAAAAATCTTGAAAATCACATTGTATGATTTTTCAATAATTAATTTGCATTTTATTGCATGAAATAAGTATTTGATACATTAGAAAAACTGAATTTAATATTTTGTCCAGAAACCTTTCTTTGCAATTTCAGAGATCAGACCTTTCCTGTAGTTCTTAACCAGGTTTGCACAGACTGCAAGCAGGGATTTTGGCCCACTCCTCCATACAGATCTTCTCCAGATCCTTCAGGTTTCGGGGCTGTCGCTGGGCAACACAGACTTTCAGCTCCCTCCAAAGATTTTCTATTGTATCAGGTCTGGAGACTGGCTTGGCCACTCCAGGACCTTGAGATGCTTCTTACGGAGCCACTCCTTAGTTGCCCTGGCTGTGTGTTTCGGGTCGTTGTCATGCTGGAAGACCCAGCCATGCCCCATCTTCAATGCTCTTGTTGAGGGAAGGAGGTTGTTGGCCAAGATCTCGTGATACATTTCCCCATCCATCCTCCCCTCAATACGGTGCAGTCGTCCTATCCCCTTTGCAGAAAAGCATCCCCAA
>NC_140967.1:106049138-106175138 GCF_056783735.1 Eptatretus burgeri | reverse complement strand
ACCAATAATAACATACCAATAATAAACATATCAATAACAAACATATCAGTAATAAACATATGAATAATAAACATTAATCTCGTATTAATGAATGAATTCTAGTATGAAATGAATCCGAGCACCACTATTATAATACTGGTAATACTGGTATAATCCTTACTGTATACCTACTTTTGCAGCCCCCTGTGTGTGTATATATATATATATATATATATATATATATATATATATATATATATATATATATATATATATATATATATATATATATATATATAAACACTTTTTAAAAGTAATTATATATGTATTTATATTATTATATCTGACCAGTTTTTAATTAATATATTAATTAATTATTTCACAGTGTAATCGATGTGATTCATCATATCGCTAATTAGATCGTCACGAAATGAACTTTGAACCTTCGTTTGTCGGGGTGGGGGGCTCGGACAAAGCTCGGAGTGTTACACAGCACAGGTGTAAATGGTGACGTCGTACGGTAAAGGTTGGACGTTGTCGGTGAAGGTAACTCCGAGGGTTGTATAATTACATTGGACCTGAACCAACAGGTAAAGCTGTCACACCGCGGCGTTCCCAGGTGGTCAATGGCCGCGTGGTTGGGTTCACGTGTCCCCCCCCCCCCCCGTCATTCGATTTCAACATAGTACGTATTAACAATGAACGATATAATTCACCACGTTAACTAGGTCATTCTTCCTGGACTCGGGATCACGTCCACGATGAGCGACCCCTAACAGGGTCTCGAAGGTCATCGCACGAACCCCTCATCCGTCCCCCCCCCCCCAACCTTCCAAACGTCGTTCTTCCAAAACGTCTCGAAACAAAACGCGGACATCTGTCGCCGTTCGCTGTGGAACCGACGCGCTGTTAATCCCGTATCGCTCTGTACGTTACACGCGCTTACAAGGCGACTAATGCGTGCCGTGTACGGATGAGCGCCGGGTGCCGCGGACGCACTCCGGACCGTTGATAAGGACCACCGTTCATTATGGTCTCGTGACGGAGAATCCGAGGCGCGTGAGCTGTGCGCCACGTGTGCACCGTCGGCGCTCTTTTCACGCCTGGTCCCTGAGACCGAGGGAGACGGGTTCCCAATTGATGGCAGCCGGGCCCCGGTCCCTCAGCGCGCTCGTCTTAGCGATAAACAAAAAACGCGAGGGAATGATTTGCCTCCTTTGATCAAATCGTCCTCCATTTTGGGACCGAGACGTCCGCGCTTTGTGATTCTAATGCGCCAGGGCTGCCTGCAATGCCGAGACAAGACGCGTGCGTTTTGAAGCGGCCATTTGCTTACGATGATAATTGGACGATAAGCCCAGACGGTGTGTGGGGAGAGTGTGTGTGCGCGTGACGATGGGGGAGAAGAGCACAGGGGGAGGGATGGCTGTGACTGGGCTGTTGGACGAAGAAAGGGAATCGTTCATGTCGGAGCGCGGAATAAAGGATTTCCCATCTAGACGCACAGCCAGGTGAAAGAACAAACGGTGACGTCACAAAGAAATATCCACATCAGCCTCCCCACGTCATCTTAACGAGGAAAACTTAATTAGGAAAACTTAACGAGGAAAACGAAACCACGTCATCTTAACGTCATCTTAACGTCATCTTAACGTGTGGCTGTGTTGGTGTACATGAGGTTTTGTCATGGTCATGCAGAATGGTCTACTTGGAGGTTGGCAAGCAACCGTGGTCGTCGTGAGGGTGAGACCCCCCCCCCTCCAAAGGAGCGCGTCCGATGTAGAACTTCGGGTCCGGTATCCAGGCACGACCTTTGCGCCGCACGCGAGAGATGCAAATCGAGACGTGGCTCAGAGGTCGAGTGCTGTGGGTCCTGATGTTTTGGCCTTTTCCCTTCGACGAAGCAAAACAGACGAAGACCCTTCACGGTGGATGACAACCCCATTTTTACCCCACGAAGCAAAAAACAGGGTGACAATTGGTTCACTTTCTTTGTCGGTCTGTCTGTTAACAAAACGTCGGTTTATAATCGAGGAAAATCTTTTAAATTCAATTGAATGTTATATTTTGAACACTAATCGATCAGAACATGAACCTTTAGTTTATCACTACTTTGGCTCTGAATTTGTCCCGATCGCAGGTGCGCAGAGAGGAGCGAGTCATTTTTTACTCTCTCTGCCTTTCTGGCAGTCAAACGAAACTGAAAATCATTCAAAAAGGGGAACTTACTGTTTTTGAGGATGTTATAAAGGACACAAACAACAGGAACGAAGAACTAATGCAACGCGTTAGACGGGGTGGTGTAAAAGACGCTGCATCAACGGCGGTAAACTTCCGAAATGTGTATTTTTTTCCTACGAATTTTAAAATCTTTATTTTATTTCAATTGAATGATACACTTGAACGCTGGAGAACGCAAATCACCCTTTTGTCACTTTCAAATCCCTTCCGTTTAACAGGAATTGGACAAAATATTACGGCACTTTACATCATCTCGACCAATCAAATTTGCTGCTCACAGGCCACGCCCTTGGTTTTTTTTTTTTCTCAAGACTGTGTGGGGTAAGGTGTTCCATGAACTCTCCAGAGTATTCTGAAGTTTTTATTCTTTTGTGCCACCAAAGCAGAGCACTAGTGTTGTGCTGTAATTGTCAACGACATCTGATGCATTAATGAGTACAACATCCTCCCGAGGGACGTTCAGCCAACTGGGTGTCACATCTACTCGCATTCGAGGGTGTACGGTAAAGATCGCTCTCTGCATTTTGAAAAGTTGGCCATTGTGTGCCTGTACCCTGCCACAATTCCAGATTCCTGCCTTCAACACCGACAGAACCCCGTGGGAGAGTGACGACCCATCTCAGCCACGTAAGTAACGTACTTCCACAGAAGCGACGCTCTGGAAGCAGAATCCACTTGTGGATATTAAAATCAGAGCAACGATGAAAACTTGTCACATGACCAAAGACTCAACAGAACCTCTGCGTGTGTCACATGCGACGACATGACACGCGGTTCGCTGTTTTAATGATAAGCCGCATCGCATAACACGGCTAAAACTTGAAGCCACTCAGTAGAGAACATACCTCCACCGGGCTAACCATTTTACGTTTTGTATCCTACTGATAGGCTGGATCTGAATCCGGACCTGAACCAAAATCTCATCGGCTCGTTCTCGTCACCGAACCAACTTGTGCACCAACTTTTGTCCGAATCCGTGCATAACTTTTTGAGATATCCTGATCACAGACAAACATACAAACTTGGGTGGTGGTGGCAGAGGTAGTAAAAGGAATATGATGTCCAAGCCCTCTATTGGAGAACTGCGCAGGATATCCTCGAGGGAGACACATTCCCCATTGAGCTGTCTATTCTGTGTTCGAAAATTGGCCCAATATTTAAACTTCCCATTCCGTGTTCACAAAATTTGTTTAAGATGCAAGTTTGTGTTGGCAATTGTATGACGTCACGAGGTCAGCTGTCTTCATTGTGGTTTGACGTCACCACGTCAGCAATCGACATAGTTGCCAATCGGCTGTGTCCGGTGTGGTCGTGAATAAATTGCCATTTTTTTTCTGCTTACAGATACCCTGTGTTGTGCAATCCTTGAACACGCAATCCCAGCCCAAGACTGGGTAACATTTTCTGGTGAGGCTGACATGATGGATGAACAGGGTTACGACAATGTGGTGACAAAACAGTACCATTTTCGCCAATGGATCTCCGGTTATTAATCTTAAATGGAGATACTCATACTGACCTGAGCCAGCTCAAATTGTCACAAAAGTATGGAAGGTTTGCTGTATGAAATGTTGAGCACCTTATATCCATCTGGATAGACAATGGATATGAATGGTCAGTGGCAAGCACTGACCTCAACAATGCTGTTATCAGTAAGCAGCTATTCGTTTTTCTGACCTGGCTGGCTGAGTTAACCCACCTGGTGTTAATTCAAAGGAACGACAGGGGCTTGAATTCAAGACCCGAATATCTTAAGCCAGCCACCTTAACCGTTAAGCCAAAACCAGGATTTTTGCACAGGTTAAAGATGAAGTTAGCAAATTAAGGGCAGAATTGGAAAATATTTCTGAACGACTGAAACATCAGGAAGTGCGACAAAAGGGTAAAAAGGGATCTGAATGTTGTAAAATGTCGTCAAAGTGGAAACGGGAAGCGTTGCACCCATTGTTTATATTGTGGGAGTGATGACCCCTCTCTGGCGGGTTGCTGGAAGTGGATGCAAAAGTTGTCACACAAAAGTAACATTCGGGAAACGATCACCATTCCCATATGAGGGGACCAATTGCAACTGGGGAAAACAGGTCCCGACAGGTAAGGAACCCAATGGGGGAACAAGTTACAGAGCTAAGTTGTAATTGGTGCGAGACCAGACCATTGACTACAAAACAGGAAGTCAAATTCATGAAGCTGGTGGGTGAACGGTGTTTGATCTCCTGTCAGTTGTGTGTAGAAGAAGCAACAGCTTTATGGGACATGGGTTCTCAAGTGAAGTTGATTCCTAATAATTGGTTACTCACAAAAGTGTCAGACCCCCTTCGACCGGGGCCCTTAAAAAAAGATTTTTTTTTTTTTTTTTTAAACAACCTACATGGAGGTTTCCATATTTTCATGGTCAAAAACACAAACCCTGCTTGAGGGAAATTTGTGGTGTTCACTTGTATGCAGATTCGTTTGTTAACCCATTTGATCTGGATGGAGTGTGGCCAACACTCCTGTGTTCATTTATGTCATTACCCTGATTATCATGATGTAAATTGTTCTGAGAGTAGTTTATTTTATGAGGCAGGGTGATGCTGCCCATGCCAGGGAATCACCCTGGATGGCTTGGAGGGAGACACAAAATAAAGCTGCCCCCAGTGTTTTACAATCACTAAATATCATTGCATGAAACAAAATATTGAAGGAATAGTTACAGGCCCCTATTAGGTCCGGGGCCTTGGGTATTTATACCCCCATCTGCACCCCACCTTTCAGCCCTGACCTCATCCACTGGGGCTCAATACAGCAATCAAGCTCCTTCTAACTGACGGTGTATGTGAGGAAGAAGGACGGTGGACTAATATTATTAAGACTATCTCCACCTGAATCAGAAGATAACCAGGAACAAGCAGCCATTGCTAAAGATCTAAGACGTGTTGGGTAATAGTGGTAATAGCTGGTTCAGTGTCATGGATCAAGGCAAAGCATATGATCAGGAGTTCATGACAGAGAAAAGCAAGGAGTGCCCCAAGGTAGTGTTCTCTTCTCTATCAAGTGCAGTCTGTGGCTGCTGGTTGCATCATTATTGGGACGTGGCTATGCCGCTGATGCAGCGTCCCCCTTACCAGTACACTGGTACTTATTTTGCCGACCTCGGAAGGATGACAGGCTGAGTCAACCTCCTGGTGTATTTTAATTCAGCGGGCAATGGGGCTTGAACTCAGGACCCTAGGATCCCAAGCCGCCACCCAAACCACTAAGCCAACACCAGGCTTAGGTAGTGTTCTGGGCCATGGCCTATTCTTTATCTTCATCAAGGATCTCTCTGACTCTCTGGAAAATCCTTTTCATCCCTTTGCCATGACATCCGTCATCTTTCGGATAGCCAGTGTGAATACAAATTTCTCTAAAATTAACATAATGGGTTTAAGGGTGATAAATAGATAAAATATGTTGCCAATTAAACTTGATTGATAATTAACTTGAAAAAGTAAATGTTTTTACCATATAGCACAATGTCTTGTGATAAACCTTCAATGGGAAATGTATTCAAATACAACATGATTATTACATCGATGTGCTCGAACATGTACCTATTTTTAATAATATATATTTGCATTTTAAATGACCTTATATCTCTTGACTGTATTGGAAGGTTATCAAACTGATAAGTAAAAACACCCCTCTTCCCCAAAACAGATTGGCCGTCCAAATAATCTTTAATCTTTATTCAGTAGAATAGAATCATCTATTATTCTAATTAGTTTCTTAAGGGATTCTTATATATAGATAATTATATACTGGTGTCTGAAAGTCTGGCTGGAAGCAGGAGTCGAGCTTAAATGGAATGTGTATGAAGGTAATGTCCAGAACTCCGATCAAACTTCAGATCATAAATATTCCCAAGCCTTTGAATTTAAACTGACCCCTGAATGGCCACTGCAATGAGGCTATGAGTGATCTTTCTCCTGAACCACAAATGTCAGCCTTGGTGCCATTATTTCTAGAGGATGCCCAGGCATCGTCTTACTGAATATTTTATAAGAATACAAAATGTTCATGTACTGCAGAATCAGAGGAAGACTTTGTTACTCATTGAATCTCCTCTGAATTCCCCGTATCGATATGTTTGTGTTTGTTTGTTTTTAATATGTGACTCAAATGTACAGGAGGAATTGATAATTCTTCACCAGCAGGCAGCAGCCTCTTCTGTCTCTAGACCATGATAGAATCACAAGCTGGTCAAACACTTGGAATATGTCTTTCAATTCAGACAAATTTCACACTCTTTCTCTCCCAAAGAACCATCAGGCAACCCCCCCCCGCCCCTCCCCCCTTTCCCACATACTTTCTAAACAATCCTCAAAGAAGTTCAGTTACTCAAACTGCTGGGTCTCTCTATCAGCTCTGATCTTTCTTGGGCAAATCACACTTTTAAGTTGGCCTCCAAAGTTAGTCACCAACTCAGTATTCTCTATCGTGAAAATACTTTCTTAGCACACCTCGACTCTTATCCACCTGCAAAGCCTTCATCCTCAGTTTGATGGAACACTGCTCTCCCCTCTGGTCTGGCTCCCCTGCCTCACATCTTGCTCAGATTGATGCTGTGGAAACCAAGGCCTTCAAGATCATTAGAATCTCCCACGCTGAAGCTGAGTCCATGTATGAGCTTATCTCTTTTACACTGCAAATAGGTCAGTGGTGTCTGTCTTCTACCGCCTCCTTTCTGGTCTTGCACCCTCTGCTCTTTCCATGCTTTGTCATCCCCAGGTCTCTCCAATGCATGTGGTCCACCAGCAACCCCCTTTTGGGGAAACTCACAAAATCCAGAATCACTGCTCACCTCCACTCATTCATTCCTTTTACCCCACCTATGGAATCAACTTCCACATTATCTTCAATCTCATTTCCCTTCAGATCTTCAAGACAGTTGTTCACCATCATCTCAGATTATCTTTCATCCAAAACCATGACATTTTCTACCCTAATTAACCCTCCCCAAGCCCACCTCTTTCCAAATTTCCAATCTTTCCTTCCTGAGAATTTGCTTCTTTTTTCCACCTCATCTACCACCCTCCCCCCAATACAATCCCATAACCCCTCATTATTCCCTATTTATTCAAGTCTCCCTCCCTCTATTATATCCCTCAACTCTGCTGTTGGTGTTTCCCCCCTCTCTATCCACTGTTCCTTTTGTTCTGTTATGTCCCAATCTGTTCCATGTTCTAGCTCCTCCACAAGTCTCGACTTTGTATCCAAAAAAGGAAATCTAACAGCCTTTGATACACCCTTGGGATTGTACAAATGGAATTGGTCAATCACACAGCAGCCCATGGCCCTAAACCCCAACCTGGTCTGGCATGCCTCCAACTGCATGGACGAATCCCTCCTCTGCCACTCAACCATTATGTTGTCCAACGATAATTGTCTGTGACTTGTGCTGGGATTCAAGTTCCATTCCGTTTTTACTGTGATAATTATCAACCCAGTTACCATTTCTCTCCTTATTGAATTGACATTGCAAAAACGAAATGGTTCTCTAACAAAATGATAATCATGCAAGTACAAAATTCTAAGTCCCAAAACATTAATAATTACCTTCGCCACTGAAGGTGGACGGAGGTCATGTTTTCACCCTTGTCTGTCTGTTTGTCTGTGATCAGGATATCTCAAAAAGTTATGGGTGGGATCGGGCAAAATTTGGACAGGTTGGGTGTGTGACAAGGACAAATGATATGATTTTGGTGAAGATTTTTTTTTTTTTTAGTTGCTTCATGGATTTTTTTTTATTTGGTGAAGATTAGTGTTAGTTATTTTATTCATCATATTTTTTTATTAGTCATGCCCCAAAGAGGTTGCAAGACTCTGCCTGATTATCACCCTTGTCTGTCTGTCTTTCTGTCTGCATGTGTGTGTGTATGTGTCCACTTCAACATATTTTTGGTTTAAAATTATTTTTCTCTGCAACTGCTTGGCTGAGCAATGCAAAACTTTAAACATAGGAGGGACTCCTCATGGAGACTATTTCATTGATAACTCTGATGTTACAGGTCAAATTATATGGCAGCCGTATTGGATTAAAGGAAAAAATCTTTTGATAACTACTTCGCCGAAACCCCTCAACGAAAAAAATTGAAACTTGGCATATGTCATGAACTCCCCATTGGAGTATAGAGGGTGAAAATGATGATATCATCGGTCACGTTATCTGGTGGCCATGTTGGATTGAAAATCGTTTTTTTGTTTGTTTAATTGCACAAGGCTGAAGCTGCCCCCCCCCCTTTGCATCTTGTATGACTAAGTTTCTTTCAACGTCCTCGATTCTCAGCCCACTTCTCAGCTGTCAACAGTGGTAATCCGAATTATTGTCTAATATCGTCCATCCATCTTTTTGGTGGCAGCCCCCTGGGTCTTGGGTTGCTGACATCAGTCTTGTATACCCTTTGTAGGTTTGAGTCAGCCTGACGTCTAACCACGTGACCAAACCACTTCAAGCACCTTGACACGATGACATCTTCAATCGTTTTCGCAATATTGAGTGTGTTGCGCACATCGACATTTCTCAACCTTTGCCGTCTTGTGACTCCCAGAATGGACCTGAAACACTTCATTTCGAAAATGAGAAGTGTCCTCTTGTCTTCTATTCTCAGAGTGCAGACTTTGGATCCGTAAATGGCAATCATCAAAATGAGGGCCTTGTACAATCTCATTTTCAACTGTCTTGACACATAAGATGAATTCTAACTTTTATCTCTGAGTCTACCAGATGCCTGTGCCACCAGAGATGCTATACTGAACATCTGCTGCACAGTTTTTGACTTTCTCCCGAGAAACTTAAAATCTCCCAGTTGTTCCACATAATGGCCGTCAATTATATTTCTGTTATTATCGGGGGTCATTACTTTGCATTTTAAATAATTAATCCTCAATCCTTACTTTTAACAGGCTTTCTCGAGCTCTTCCGTTGCCAACTGTAATTTGTCTAACACAGCAGACACAAACGTCATATCATCCGCATATATGATATCCATCAACATTTTGTCAGTCAGCCGAAGTCCTCAATCCAGACTTTTCAGTTCTTTCATGACAAATTAAAGAAATATGTTGAACAGGGTTGGGGAGGATTGAAAATAAAAATGTAAAAAAAAATCTTCTCCAGAACCGCTTGACAGGTCAATGCGATACTTCATACATATGATTGACTAGTCATTGAGAATATTGTTTGAGATTTTTTTTCATATTCACCTTCATTGATGCAATTTAGCCGGAATGTACACAAAAGTGGTTGCTAAATATCCTAATGATCAAGCAATAATCAATAAAGCTACGGATAATGACAATGTATGTGACATAATAGGGTGCATGGTCAGTTAACGAGGGTATTTTGTTCACAATGAGCATGCGAGGCAAGACTGGGCACTTTACCAAGCGCCATTCTCGTAATAACTACGTCCATCTTTGTCATATTATTCACTATGTCCATCTTCATCATTTTTATCACGATCTTCATGTTTATCATTGTGATCGTTCTGGTCATCTTTAGCACGATGTTAATTTTTATTGTATTCATTACCATGTTCATTTTCATCATGACAATCATCTTTATCATTTAACACTGTTTATCTCTATAATTTTATCACTGCATGTTAATTTCGATAACTATGTTAATCTTTATCATCATTATTTTTCACTTTTTTCTTCTTTATCATTTTTATCACTCCATTTATCTTTATCATTTTTATCACTATATGTTGATCTTTTTCAATACTATGTTCTTCTTTATCATTTTTATCACTATGCTCAACTTTATCTTTTTATCACCATGTTGATTGTTATCATTTTTATCACCAGGTTCATCTTTCTAATGTTCATCACTATCTTCAACTTTATTAATTTTATCACAACATTCATTTTTATTTCTATGTTGTTCTTTATAATATCAATTACTATATTCATCTTTGTTATATTAATCACTGTGTTAATCTTTATCATTTGTATCACTATGTTCATCATTATTATTTTTAGGTCATCTCTATCATCTCAGTAGAGATGACCTAATAACCCCAGTCTCGAAGTCTGTCCGTCCGTCCGTATGTCAGTCCGTCCGTCCGTCCGTCCGTCCACAATCAAACCGAGTGGAGACACATAACCAATAGTGGAATGGATAGAGGTTGATGAGACATGCACAACGATATAACTTTCAAGGTCGTCCAAGGTCGAGGTCAACGTCACGAGGCTGTCAAAGTTGCGAAAATCGTCGATTTCAAATCGTATCTCTTCCCTCATTTATCAAGAGAGATCAAATGTTATTAGTGATTCAGATACCATGGACTATTATCGAGAACAACACGAGCCATTTTTTTTGAAATTTGCTCTCGTTCCGATATTATAGCCCTTCAAACTTCGTTCTGATTCCCCGTATGGGCCGTTCATAAAGTACGTACATACAAAAAAAAAGTATTAAAAAATTAAGAACCGCAACTCTCCGAGACAAATATTACATTTCAAGCTTTTGTCAGATTTAACTAAAACAATGGAACACAAGTTTTTATGCACACTTACTTTCATTTATGACATTTACATTGTTTTGAATGTCAATTTGTACTTTTATTTTCATAAATGACGTGCTGTGATATTAAAAGAAAAAGGTAAATTACACCGCTAGGGACTGCATTTTCATGGCTTACAAACATGGGTTCATGAGGAACTGCTGGCTTTGCAAGCGATTAGCGATGTATGAGGGGGTGGGTGGGTGGTCACTAGCCTGCATACAGAGGGGGGTGGATGGTTTTGAAACCCGGAAGTAGAGCGTACGTACTTTATGAACTGCCCCTATTCCAGTCTGGCACAGAGTTACTTTCGACTTCTGGCAGAGATGACCGGCACTCCCTCTCGGGGGTATTTTTAGGTCATCTCTTCGAGCATGACCTAATAATATGGGTGTAGATGTCCTACGATCTGTCCGTCCATCCGTTACGAAAAATGACGATTTTCAAATTCTTTCTCCTCTGCCATTTCTCAAGCGATCTTGAATTTGATTGTGGCATATGAATCTATATACCTGGTGTTGGCTCAATGGTTAGGGTGGTGGCTTGGAATCCTCTGATCCTGAGTTCAAACCCCACTCCACTGTTGAATTCATACCAGGTGGGGTTGACTCTGCCTGTCATCCTTCCGAGGTCGGCAAAATGAGTACCAGCATGCTGGTATACTGTGTCGGAGTGGCGACCCGTCCAGGATTGTGTCCAATAGCCAAGGAGACTGCTTAGGCAGCACCAACGCTCTGCATGGAGTATGGTCCCCATGGATGGATATGAATCGATGGGACAATATCTAAATTTGGTCAGGCCGGATTTTCGATATTCACTTTCATTTTCGTGTCACGTGACTTCAAAGTTGGCAAAAAATGCGAAAATGACGATTTTCAAAATCTATCTCCTCCTACATTTCTCAAGCGATCTTGAATTTGATTGTGGCATATAAATCTATGGGACAATATCTAAATTTTGTCAGGCCGGATTTTCGATATTCGCTTTCGTTTTCGCGTCACGTGACTTCAAAGTTTGCAAAAACTGCCCTACCTTCAGGAGGCTATATATTTTCTCGCAGAGATGACCGTCACTCCCGCACGGGGGTAATTTTTATCACTACAATCATTTTTATATTTTTATTACAACATTTATCTTTATCATTTTTATCACTTTATTCTGATCTTTCACAATACTATGTTCCTCTTTATCATTTTTATCACGACAATCATCTTTATCTTTTTATTACGACATTTATCTTTATCATTTTTATCACTACGCTCAACTTTATCATTAACATCATGACGTTCATCTTTATCATTTTTATCAACAGGTTTATCGTTATCATATTCATAAATACGTTCATCTTTATTATTTTTTATCACTATACAGTATGTTGATCTTTTTCAATACTATGTTCTTCTTTATCATTTTATATCCCTGTGTGTCGTATATGTGTGTGTGTCGTATTTATCATTATATCCCTGTGTGTCGTAAGAGGCGACCAGGGTTGCGTCAGGAAGGGCATCCGGCATAAAAACCTATGCCAAATCATTATGCAGACAACAAAACGAATTTCCATACCGGATCGGTCGAGGCCCAGGTTACCAATGACCACCACCGGTACCGGTGGTCAGCAGGGTACCAGTGGAAATTGTGCGACTGCTGGGCGAAGGAGGAGAAGGAGTCGGGGAATGCAGTGGGAGAGGGGGAAGGGTAAAAGTGTGCAGGTGAGTGTTGGTACTCTGAATGTTGGGACGATAACTGGCAAAGGGTGAGAGTTGGCTGATATGATGGAGAGAAGAAAGGTGGACATACTGTGTGTACAAGAGACCAAGTGGAGGGGGAGTAAGGCTAGGAGCATTGGAGGTGGTTTCAAACTGTTCTACCATGGTGTGGATGGGAGGAGAAATGGTGTCGGGGTAATCCTGATGGAAGATTATGTCAAGAGGGTATTGGAGGTGAGGAGAGTGTCTGACGGAGTGATGAGTGTGAAGTTGGAAATTGAAGGAGTGATGATGAATGTCATCAGTGCATATGTCCCACATATGGGGTGTGAGATGGAGTATAAAGAAGATTTCTGGAGTGAGTTAGATGAAGTGGTGGAGAGTGTATCCAAGGATGAAAGAGTGGTGATTGGAGCAGATTTCAATGGGCATGTTGGGGAAGGGAATAAAGAGGATGAGGAGGTGATGGGTAGGTACGGTCTCAACAAGAGAAATGTGGAAGGGCAAATGGTGGTAGAGTTTGCAAAAAGAATGGAAATGGCAGTGGTAAATAGGTATTTCAAGAAGAAGGAGGAACACAGGGTGACATACAAGAGTGGAGGAAAGTGCACACAGGTGGATTACATCTTAAGCAGGAGATGCAACCTGAAAGAGATTAGTGACTGTAAGGTGGTGGCAGGGGAGAGTGTAGCTCGACAGCATCGATTGGTGGTCTGTAGGATGACTTTAGAGGTGAGGTTGAGGAAGAGAGTGAGGGCTGAACCAAGGACCAGATGGTGGAAGCTGAAGGAGGAAGACTTTTGCGTGAAATTTAGGGAGGAGGTGAGACAGGCGTTGGATGGTGGTAAAGATGGGTGGGATGATTGGGCAACTACAGCAGAAGTGGTGAGGGAGATAGCTAGGAAGGTACTTGGTGTGACATCTGGACAGAGGAAGGAAGATAAGGAGACTTTGTGGTGGAACGAGGAAGTACAGGAAAGTATTAGGAAGAAGGGGTTGGCGAAAAGGAAGTGGGATAGTCAGAGAGATGAAGAAAGTAGGCAGGAGTACAAGGAGTGGCGGCGAAAGGCAAAAAGAGAGGTGGCAAAAGCCAAGGAAAAGGCATATTACGAGCTGTATGAGAAGTTGGATACAAAAGAAGGGGAAAAGGATTTATACCGATTGGCAAGACAGAGGGACCGAGCTGGGAAGGATGTGCTGCAGGTTCAGGTGATAAAGGACGTAAATGGGAATGTGTTGACGAGCGAGGAGAGTGTGTTGAGAAGGTGGATGGAGTACTTTGAGGAGCTGATGAATGAAGAAAACGAGGAAGAGAGAGAGAAGGTTGGAAGAGGTGGAGATAGTGAATCTAGAAGTGGGGTGGATCAGTAAGGATGAAGTGAGGACTGCTATGAAGAAGATGAAAAGTGGAAAGGCAGTTGGCCCAGATGGTATACCAGTGGAGGCATGGAAGTGTTTAGGAGGGATGGCAGTGGGTTTGTCAACCAGATTGTTTAATAAAGTCTTGGAAAGTGAGAGGATGCCGGAGGAGTGGAGATTAAGTGTACTGGTTCCGATTTTCAAGAATAAGGGTGATGTGCAGAGCTGTGGAAATTACAGAGGGATAAAGTTGTTAAGCCACATCATGAAGGTGTGGGAAAGAGTAGTGGAAGCTAGGTTGAGAGGAGAGGTGACGATCTGTGAGCAGCAATATGGGTTTATGCCAGGAAAGAGCACCACTGATGCGATGTTTGCTTTGAGAATGTTGATGGAGAAGTATGGGGAAGGCCAGAAGGAGTTACATTGTGTGTTTGTGGATTTAGAGAAAGCTTATGATAGGGTGCCAAGAGAGGAGTTGTGGCATTGTATGAGGAAGTCGGGAGTGGTGGAGAAGTATGTGAGGATTGTGCAGGATATGTATGAGAACAGTGTGACAGCGGTGAGGTGTGCGGTAGGAATGATGGACCGGTTTAAGGTAAAAGTGGGATTGCACCAAGGATCGACTCTGAGCCCTTTCCTGTTTGCAATGGTGATGGACAGGTTGATGGACGAGATCAGACTGGAGTCTCCATGGACTATGATGTTCGCGGATGACATCATGATCTGTAGGGAGAGTAGGGAGCAGGCTGAGGCGAGCCTCGAGAGGTGGAGGTACGCACTGGAGAGAAGGGGAATGATAGTCAGTCGGAGTAAGACGGAGTGCATGTGCGTAAATGAGAGGGAGGGTGGTGGTATGGTGCGGTTGCAAGGAGTTGAGGTGGGGAAGGTGGATGGGTTTAAATACTTGGGATCAACTGTTCAAAGTAACGGAGAGTGTGGGAGAAAAGTGAAAAAGAGAGTGCAGGCAGGATGGAGTGGGTGGAGAAGAGTTGCAGGAGTGATTTGTGACAGAAGGGTAGCTGCAAGAGTGAAGGGGAAAGTATATAAGACGGTAGTGAGACCAGCTATGTTGTATGGGTTGGAGGCGGTGGCACGAACAAAAAGACAGGAAGTGGAGCTGGAGGTGGCAGAGTTAAAGATGCTGCGATTCTCGTTGGGAGTGACTAGGATGGATAGGATAAGAAATGAGTATATTAGAGGGACAGCACAGGTAGGACGGTTTGGAGACAAAGTGAGAGAGGCGAGATTGAGATGGTTTGGACATGTGCACAGGAGGGAAGCGGAGTATATCGGGAGAAGGATTTTGAAGATGGAGCCGCCAGGCAGGAGGAGAAGAGGAAGGCCAAAGAAGAGGTTCATGGATACGGTGAGGGCGGACATGCGGGTGGTTGGAGTGTCAATGGAAGATGTGGAGGATAGAGCGAAATGGAGACGGTTGATCCGCTGTGGCGACCCCTAACGGGAGCAAGCCGAAAGAAGAAGAAGAAGAAGAAGAAGAAGAAGAAGAAGAAGAAGAAGAAGTTCTTCTTTATCATTTTTATCACGACAATCATCTTTATCATTTCTATCACTACGCTCAACTTTATCATTAACATCACGACGTTCATCTTTATCACTATCATATTCATCAATACGTTCATCTTTATCATCTTTATCACTTCATTCATTCTTATCGTTTGTATCACTACATTTGTTTTTATCTCTACGTTCATCTTTATCGTATTTACCAATGTGTTCATCCATATAATTTTATCACTACATTAATCTTTATCATTCTTATCACTTAATCACTTCGTCAATAGTTATCAATTTTATGAAGAGGTTTATCTTTATCATTTTTGTCACTCCGTTCATCATGTGTTTTCATTGTTATTGCTAGATTAATCTTTTCATGAAGGACACGGTGGGATCTTCACCGTCCACCAATTAATGTGAGGTATGGCACACACATTGATGAATCACCTGCCTGTGAAACACCGGGATGACAATTTATAGCTGGGTTGAGATTTGAACCCAGGAAAGACAGCTTGGAGGCGAGTGTGTGAAGATGCACTGAATCATCTTCAAATTGAATACAACTAGCATCAGCCCACATTTGTTGGGAAATTTAAAGTGGTGATACTCGTATTTCCACAAAGTGATACTTCTGGAACACACTGTGCACTTGAAAAAACAATGGATATCCAGTAACCATATTTGGCTTTGCTGGACCACACTGTAATGTTTTTGTCATGTAAAATACAACAAAAAACAGAATTTTCCACAAAGCTATATGTTTTCTGGGATACACACTGTACTGTCCACCTGAAAATTATTTTTGTGACATTCTGAAATCATATTATGTCTGGTGTTGATTTAATGGTTAGGGTGGTGGGCTTGGGATCCCAGGATCCTGAGTTCAAATCCCCCTTTGCTGTTGAATTAATGCTAGGTGGGGTTGACTCTGCCTGTCATCCTTCTGAGGTCGGCAAAATGAGTGCCAACTTGCTGGTATACTGTGTTGGAGCGGCGACCCATCCAGAATTGTGCCCAACAGCCAAGGAGACTGCTTAGGCAGCACCAATGCTCTGCATGGAGTACAGTCCAAATGGATGGGTGGATGTAATCATATTTGGCCTTGCTGGACAACACTCGAGTTTTTTTGTGATGTAAAATGCTAAGTGATAAATTCTAAAGCTTTCGTCACATACATACATATATATACATATATTTACATATACGCATTTATCCCCATTATATTAAGATTGATTAAATCGTATAGTCGAAAATCATGTAAAATTTATTGCCAATTTCCTTACTTCATTTTATATTAAAATGCCTCTAAGTGACTGTAACTCATTTGTGTAGTAGTGTTCCTCCACTGTACAGTCATGTATCCGGCATATATTTATTCACCCTTGTATCATTATTACCTCTGCCACTGAAGGTGAAGGAGGTTATGTTTTCACCCCTTTCTGGCTTGTTTGTTTGTTTGTGTGCAGGATATCTCAAAAAGTTGTGGACGGATCTGGATGGAATTTTGTAGGGTGTGTGACAAGGACGAACTGATTAGATTTTGGTGCAGATCCAGATCTGGATCCGCCACTGGAATTTTTTTTAAGTGATTCTTCACCATTGAGAGATGGGGGCAAAACTAATGTATAGCACTATATCTCAAAAAGTTGTGGAAGGATCGGACAAAACTTGGTGGACATGTTGGGTGTGTGACAAGGAAGAATTGATTCAATTTTGGTGAAGATCTGAATCCGGATCTGGATCCGAGAATTATTTAATCTATAAAGTGTTTCTTCACCATTGAGAGATAGGGCCACAAACGATATAGTATTGTATAGCATATTTCAAAAATGTAATGGACCCGATATGTTCTCTTGGATCAGGCATTGCATGGCGGAGGTATGCACTCCACCGAGTGCCCTTCTAGTTTTCTTATTTTATTGTTTACAGATCATGACGAGCTCTGAAAGCAAGATCAAAGTGGAAAGCATATCATCCATCGTATTGTGGTGCAAAAATGAACATTTTTGATTTTTTTTTACAGATACAAATGATCATACGTAATCACTTATATCATGACCTGTAAACAGTGTGATGGAGGTGCGGACAGAAGAGCAAGCCTGGCTGTCTGGCACTACTCAAAAGGTAACACCTCTTTGCATGGCACCACATTATTGCAGTGTGAAGAAGGGATTCTTTTCAGTGGCTTGCTGCTGGGTTTAAAGCGTCTCCAAATCTATGTCGTATGTGTCGTTTTGAGGAACGAGGATGGGAAAGGAAAAGGAGGCTGGGGTGAGGTGCAAAAGCTAGTAAATCAGGTCAATAGGTCAGAGTTGAAAGATTGAGAGTTGACTCACTTGCGAAGTGTCATGGTGTACGAAGTCTAATTAATTCAAACATGGGTATTTTAAAACCAAACATGCAATAAAACACATTTCGAGTTTTAAAGTTATATGGAGTAAAGAGTCCATAACAGTTAAATAGTGATTCCCCAGATCACGTTTTTACTTTCTTGTTATCGATCTTTGCAGACACGGTGCATCTATCGTTGATTGCGTTATTGAGAATGAATGACAGATTCGTCGAAGGATCATGCATTTCACGCAGCCTCGAGCCCCCCCCCCTCACTCACAAACCCCCACCAGTATCCCCTTCCACCCGAGCTTCTGATCTCAAAAGGGGGCAGTGTTATCAGGGGGAGGTGGACGTATCTCTCCAAGACCATTCTTCCGACGGTCTTCCCACGCCCCCTGCTGCTTGCATGTCTGCATGACAGAGATTAGCCTTTGATAAAGCCTCAAAGAGGTGGCACAGACTGAAATATTCACAATAACACAACTCTGCAGACTCGTTTATTTTTGGGTTGCACCATAATTAGGTCGAAAGTATAAACCGTTGGACGTGGGATTTTGGGAAAACTTCCTCTGCTCATTTTCACAGGACATGAGTTGAAGAGGAGGAGGAATCGGGATGCTACCAAAGTGTGCGACTCCTCTGCACACTCTGTGGGCTCCAGGGTGGCAGGACGAGCAAGCGCCCCTTTCTCATGAGGCTCCGTAATTGCTTCATCCGTTATAGACCGAGCTGCGGATCCGTCTCTGCCTCGCATCCCCGATAACGCGTGCATGATGGACTGGCGTGAGCATCGCCGGCACAAAGTGAGCGATCGAGCGGCGCGTCGTCTCTCTATCACGTCCAAGGGTGTTCGGCCCCTTTCGCACCTGCAGTGGCCGCGATAAGCGTCGGAAATGGCTGCCTTCCATGGCCACGGCGTCCTCTCAAAGGCATTCGGTGCACCTTTTGCTAACTCGTTGTTTCCTCCACCAATGGCTTTTTAGTGGAGAACAAACCACTACACGATCACATACGCACATCTTTTTTCCCTGTCTGTTCCTCACAAACCCAGTCATTTGTTGAACACCAACGACCATTCCTAAAGCACTGCATTAACACTCAAAGGGTACTCGTTCGACAACACCCGATACACACATAATTTGTCTTAATTGTAAACCTCAAAATAGTTGTGTACCTAAAGTAAGAATCGTATTAACTAGAAAGCAATTGATAGATTTTCGAACCTCCAAATCAACAGTTGGGCTCCGTTGTTCTTCGAGGTTTTGACGGTTTCTGCCCAGAACCTCTCCAAATGCAGGGTCCACAACCAGCGCCATGTGGCGACATCAGTAGGTCCACAACTTTAGCTCCACTCACCTTGGAATCCACAAAAAACCCACACACACACACACACACACACACACACACACACACACACCATGAAATGAGACCATCTTACGAATGATGCATTTCTGCCACAAGTGGCAGAATGAACTAATTAGCAGGCCTGTCCCATATTCGATGAGTTGTCTGCCATTTATGTCTTGCAATATCTTGTCGTCTTCTGAAGAAGCTCTGACATGTATCGCATGTGAAATTGGCAAGAGCATTCGTTTATCAGTTATTGTCTGGCAACAGCACAAATAGCAACATCGAGTTCATTCTGTCCATCTCCACTCTCTTCTTGGTCGAGGCATCCAACCCGTCTTTGCATTTCATGCTCCAAGGATCTCTTCCCTCAGCAACATGAACCAGCTGTCTTCATCGATATTAAACTTCTTCAGATGTTGTCCCACTTCCTTTCTACATCTCAGCTTGGATACATGTGCTGGTGTTGCTGTGGCAACCATACAAATCGGAGTTTATTGGGGACGTGATTGTCTTCCATGCAGGCAAGATGATCCAGGTGCGAAGTCTTCTGACAGCAATAATATCTGCCATTAACTCCTCCATTTTGGAAGGCCTCGATCTTGATGGAGATATATCTCTTGTTCGTCCATGTCTCAACCTCATACAACAGCACAATCAGCAGTACAGCATAGTAGCTCATCTATTTGTCTTCAGGAAAGATCATAGTCCATGAATACAGGTCTGTGCAGGACTCCAAACATTCCCAAGACACAGGAAATCCTGTCTCCTATGTCCTTTGTGATACCATCATGCGATTCAATTATTGCCTTGAGGTATCTGAAGTCAGTCACCACCTTGATGGCTTCTCCTCTGGCTGTGCATCCTCCTTGTCCTCACCTTTCATCCTCCTTGGCATAACCCCCCAACCCCTGCCCTCCCAACCAGCACCTCCGCTTTTGTCATGCTCATCATTAACCCCCACTCTGTCACCTCATCAAGTATACATGCTGCTCTCTTTATTCTCTCTCTCTCTCTCTCTCTCTCTCTCTCTCTCTCTCTCTCTCTCTCTCTCTCTCTCTCTCTCTCTCTCTCTCTCTCTCTCTCTCTCTCTCTCTCGTGGTACCCACTGTAACTACACCACCAGCAAACAGAAATTCAGTCACTGTCAGTGCTGCAGGTCTTCTCGTCTTTTCACCCACTAATCGAGAATTACATTTGTACAGAACTTCTGCCCCAAATGTTTGGCAACATTTCCTCCAAGTCTCAATCAAAATAAATTTTAAGTGGCGGGTGGTGGATTTGAATAACGGTGAAATAGTGTTGGGGTGAGAGTACAGCCCGGGTGCAAACCATTCTTAACTTCAAATGCTTGAGATACATTTCATCAACTGTGACTTCTGTCGTCATTCCATCGTGCAGGAAATTAATTAGTTTTAACATTACAAGAGGGTTACCAAACGTTTGTCACACCAACCAAAGAGGCTGACAGGGAACGGAGTCGTATGCTTTTCTGAGGTCCACAAAGAGCATGTGGACCTTCGTGTTGCGTTCTCTTGCTTTCTTTACAAGTTGCCGTACACAGAAGATCGTGTCCACGTACCCTCTTCCACAATGAAAGCCACACTGGGAATCAGTCCAAACCTCCTCCATCACTTTCTGCAACCTCCTTTGAAAATCTTCGCAAACATGTTCACCACTACTTTATTGTGGTGGAGAACATGTTTGCAGGTTGATTCAACACCAATTGTCGCATTGTGTGAAGTCCCGCTTCTTAGGTATTGGAATGAACAATTCATCCCACCACTCACAAATAACTCATTGCTCTTTCCAAACAGCCATGAAAAGGTCTGAGATATACTCAATCACTCTGCAGCACCACACCATCTGCTGCAGAGGAGATGTTATGGAGTATAATTAACATACACACACACTGACACACACCAAGATGGCGTTGAGTGGGAGGTGGCGCGATTTGCTGCCTCCCTCTCGTCGGGGACTGAAGACCACCCCGAATAACCTTTTTGATGGGAGTGAAGACCACGATGAGGGAGGCAGCTTTGGTGAGACAGATGACTGTGCATGTGGTGCCCAGTGTCGCATTGGTCAACAAGCGTTTGCAAAGCGGCCTGGCCCTGCAGCTACGGCAGCTTCATTGAGGCCGAGGGCCACATACATGGTGCCCTGTGTCGCGCTGATCGACATGTATTTGGAACGTGACCTGTCAGTGCGTGCATCCCGGAGGGCTTTATAGACTCCATTCCATCGAGGGTGGGACCGAACTTTGGTGGGGTGGAGGACCGCGCTGAACACAACAGCTGCGGTGAGGCCGAGGCGTTTGGGACGCGGCTTAGCTGTGCAGCTTGGTGCGCTTTGTAGACTTTCTCAGCTTGGTGCGCTTTGTCGACTTTCTCAGCTTGGTGCGCTTTGTCGACTTTCTCAGCTTGGTGCGCTTTGTCGACTTTCTCAGCTTGGTGCGCTTTGTCGACTTTCTCAGCTTGGTGCGCTTTGTCGACTTTCTCAGCTTGGTGCGCTTTGTCGACTTTCTCAGCTTGGTGTGCTTTGTTGACTTTCTCAGCTTGGTGAGCTTTGTTGACTTTCTCAGCTTGGTGAGCTTTGTTGACTTTCTCAGCTTGGTGAGCTTTGTTGACTTTCTCAGCTTGGTGAGCTTTGTTGACTTTCTCAGCTTGGTGAGCTTTGTTGACTTTCTCAGCTTGGTGAGCTTTGTTGACTTTCTCAGCTTGGTGTGCTTTGTTGACTTTCTCAGCTTGGTGCGCTTTGTCGACTTTCTCAGCTTGGTGAGCTTTGTTGACTTTCTCAGCTTGGTGCGCTTTGTTGACTTTCTCAGCTTGATGCGCTTTGTTGACTTTCTCAGCTTGATGCACTTTGTTGACTTTCTCAGCTTGGTGCGCTTTGTTGACTTTCTCAGCTTGGTGCGCTTTGTTGACTTTCTCAGCTTGGTGCGCTTTGTTGACTTTCTCAGCTTGGTGTGCTTTGTTGACTTTCTCAGCTTGGTGTGCTTTGTTGACTTTCTCAGCTTGGTGAGCTTTGTTGACTTTCTCAGCTTGGTGAGCTTTGTTGACTTTCTCAGCTTGGTGTGCTTTGTTGACTTTCTCAGCTTGATGTGCTTTGTTGACTTTCTCAGCTTGGTGCGCTTTGTTGACTTTCTCAGCTTGGTGCGCTTTGTTGACTTTCTCAGCTTGGTGCGCTTTGTTGACTTTCTCAGCTTGGTGCGCTTTGTTGACTTTCTCAGCTTGGTGCGCTTTGTTGACTTTCTCAGCTTTGTGCGCTTTGTTGACTTTCTCAGCTTGGTGCGCTTTGTTGACTTTCTCAGCTTGGTGCGCTTTGTTGACTTTCTCAGCTTGGTGCGCTTTGTTGACTTTCTCAGCTTGGTGTGCTTTGTCCCTCCCAGGGTGTCAATCCCTCACACGGTGGACAAATGGAACCAGGCTTTGGTGGGACCGCATGTGGAGATGGCAACAGGTCGCAGCGGCTCACCGTGTCTGGGCGTGTGGGGGTGTCTCCTGGTCGGATCCAGTGAACCCCCGGAGGTTGCTGGAACTAAACAAACAACAGGTGGGTTAGACCGATATACATTTCTAATATTTATATTACCCATGGACCAGGAACTGTGACTTCAGGAGAGAACACAATAAAGGCAACATTCGGGGCTGAGTGCAGCAGCAGGAAATCGATGATCAGACGTCTTCAGGGCCCTCAATGGTCCTTTGTTTATTGGTTTTTATTTACTTTTCCTGTTCCTGGCTGCTGGAGGCAACTCACCCTAACAAGGCAGGCCACATGCCGTCTCACAGTCCATTTGAACTGGCCTTTATACACAACAAGGAGATAGATGTCCGGGCTGCACAAATGCAGTCCCCGGTAGCGCGGCTACCTGCACGGCAGTCCTTGCAAACACTTTCACAAAGATGGTCCTGGCACACATGGTAAAGTTAAGTGATAAGGCAAAGCAAATAAAGGCATGGGCAGGTATGGCAAATGGAGTCAAGGCAAAGGCAGAAAAAGGCATGGCAAATGCAGACCAGGTAAGGTGCGATACAACAACAGGTCGGCACATGAAGCTGGACAGCCTCAGTGTGGTCTCCTGAGGTTGTGGAGGAAGTGTGGTGGCGTTGGCCGGTTCGAAGATGGGCTCGGTCCTACCCTACGGTCTCCCCCCAACCTATTGCCTATGCCTGTCCTTATCCATACCCACCCCCATTACTTTGCAACCAAAAAAAACAACTAAATTTAGACTTTTTTTTCTTCCTTATTTTATAATTATTGTGTTCCTCACCCCCTTATCGTCTTTGTTCGACTAACCTGTCCAAACTGTATACTCCCAATCCCTAAGATCCCTTTTGAAAGGATTGAGCAAGAGACAAGTGAATCTGTCTCGAGGCCCAATGTAGCCTCAGAATAGCTCCCACAGGTTTCAGAAATTCCCAAGGCGAGTCCAGCGGCCTACGAACAGCGAAGGGATGGATGGTGCGAAGGGGTACATACAGGTATTTTTTTTATATTTTTTTTAGGTAGGGTATTTCCTATCTATCCTTGCATTTATTAAACGTTAATCTATCCCCGGGGCTTTTCAACATGCCTGTCTCTTTAAACTATCGTTTCTCGCAACCACGATTCCCATCGCCTGTGTTGGTGTTCGTTATTAATTTGGGCCTGGCCCGCAAATTTTCTCCCGTGCTCTTGCACAATTTCATGGCTGGGCAGCGTGGCTCAACTGGCAGGTCTACCCACCTACCGAACTCGATCTTCGGCATCCCCGGGTCGCTGAGGCTGTCTCCGAACCTACCTTCTCCTTATGAACGTGGGGAATGCCCTTCCTGGCATTTTCCCCGTCGGTGCCCACATGGCATTTTGGTGCTCCGGGTCCCTTTCCCGTGGATACCTGTGCCCATTACACCAACTCAGTCGCTTGGACCCATGGCCGACTCTGGCCGACTACTTTGGTGGCTCCGGGTCCCTTTCCCGTGGGTACCCATGCCTATTCCACGAACTCAGTCGCTTGGACCCATGGCCGACTACTTCGGTGCCTGGGGTGCCCTCTACTCAGTACGCATATTTCACCAGCCACGCTCTCAGCCGGTCAATAGTCTCCTGCACCCTACAAAAGGTTTTGTGCCTTCGTTAGACACCATCAACCAAACGACATCCTTAAGGTTAATTGAACTAACCTGCTAACTAATGTTACACAAACCCCGGGTTCCCTTGGGTGGGATTTACTCCTCCCCCCAATCATTCGTTCGCACCATGCATTCCACATTCACTCCATTCACACTCGGGCCCGCTGACCCACGTTCACTCATTGTAGATTTTTTTTTTTTTCAATTCACTCCAACACTGACACTCGACTAACGATGTCCCCCCAACTAACTCGTGCCCCCCCCCCCCGTCATTCCTTATTCTGATGCACGTTCCATTTAACTATCGCTAAGCTACGTCCCCACTACTCGTTCCATATCTGTCCATGTCTCCAATCCATTCTAAATTCTATACAAAATTCCCCCTACCTCGTGTTCCCGGGCCCCACGGAGGCCTGCTCATGCCCCATGAGGCCGGTCTATCTAACACTAAACCCTTCCCCTAACTAATGCTCCTTTTCCCCCACCGAGGATGTTCGCTACATCCTGGCCAGGCATCGTGTACTCGTGGCAAGGCTCTGCGAGCCTTACGCCTCCAGGGCGGCGGTCTACAGCACGCTCGTCCCCTCCATTTGGCCGATACATTAGAGCGTAACGTCGCCCCGTTAATCACATTAATTGCTCGCTTTCGGACTATCCCCCATGTGAACCACCGTGCGTTACCCACCTGGTCTTTGTACTGAGAGATCACTGCTGACGTCACTCGCACACGGCCCGCTCCGCGAGGCTTGCCATGCCCACGGGCCCGGCTGTGTCGTCCCCGGGACTCGCTTCCCAGGTCCCGCGAACACCACTCGTGGCGCGCAGCACGTCGGGCCCCGTACACGTGCTCACATGGCATGGGGATGCATGTTTTCTCAATTTACTAGATCCCTCAATTTTCCTCCATTTTAGCCCTCCGCATGATCGTTTCAACGCCGGCTTCCCATCATGCAATCGTCCACGCTTGGGCGGTTTGCAAAACACGGAACGGATCTCGTACGCGGCGATCCGCGGAGCCGGCACGGATTCTGGAATAATTCCATCCGGCTCATTAAGCTCGCTATTCCCGTCCGGGAGTCGTGGTTCGGTCCGTGTCCCATTTTCTCATGTGCACTCACACATGCCATGTCATTTGCACTCCACTCACCCTCTGACACACACTACGGCACAATCACATTGGGGGCTTGGGTTAGCTCAAGAGATAGCGGGGCTTCTCTCCCCCCCAAAGCTCGGCGTGCGCTCTTTCGCACCATGCAACCACTCTACCTCGTATGGCCCTACCGGACCCGCCTCGTCACGGCCTGCCTCGAGGGAGCATACCGTCTCCCCTTGTTCCTGCGGGAGGTTAATCCGACCCTCGGACTGGGTCCCAATACATTCCACACGCTCAACCTCAATGTCCCTTTCCATTTCTATTTGTGTCTGCTCCTCTTTCAGTTTGTGCAATTCTTTCACCTCTTTTGATTTCTGCGTCTCTTTTATGATGCCCAATTCCTGGCTCTTTGTCTCTACCTGTCCGATTTTACAGGTTTGTCTCCTGACCACCGTGGTTTCGCTCGTCTCCTCGACCTTGCCCGTCGTCATCGCGATCCGAACGGCCTCCACACTCCCCCTCGACTCGGTCATTTCCCCACGTACAGTACGGATCTCATTTGTAAAACTCCGGTCCAAGTTTTTCATTTCGCCCTTTACCTCTGCCAGCTCCGCCCTCATTTCCTCCTGGCCCGCCTTCAGCGTTTGCATATCCCCCTTCATTTGTGTTTGTAAGTGTCTTCCATGTTTTGCATATCCCCCTTCATTGTTTACATATTCCCATCCATTTGGTTTTGCCTCTATTCCATCATTTGTTTTATCTTCTCCACCATCTGGTTCATGTCAAATGGCTTGGGTGAAGCTGATCTGCTATGATCGGCAGTGGATCCGATAGGGATCGCTGGGTCCTCTGTGAGGGAAATTTGATGCAGGGGGTGCTCAAGCATTGTCCTGTCGCAGTTGCCCCCAATGTTACCTCTGCGTATGACTGCAGGGAATGATCGCCCTCAAAACTGTCGTCCTGAACCATGGATTCCTCTATCATTGTTTCAGAACAAACCTGAACCAGCTCGTCTTGGTCTGCCATTGTCCGTACCGATAGTGAACTAAAATTTAAATCCTGCTCTTAATTTCGGGGAAAAAAGGGGAGGGGGGTTGCTAAGCACACCCCTGGCTCGAATCCCATTCCCGATGCCAAATTGTTGCGGGTTCGAATCCCGTAAATTCCTTTATGGGGGGGGGGGTCCGTATCCCACTCAGCTGACACCAAACTGTTGCGGGTGGGCAGGGAAGCGTGAGAAGACCACTAGGTGGGGGAAGCTACGTTGATTCCCACCAGACTCCCCAGAATTGTTGGCCGTTGCTCACGGATAATTTTGTGACGCAGCAGGTCGCTTAACCGACCATGGACGCCAAAAACTCAACTGCGTGACCTCGGGTCCTCCCGCCTATGGGTTAATCGGGTTACCTAATTAACCATGCGGTTTAACCACCGGGGAACCACGCCCTCGATACGCCTTGTCCGAACCGGATCGGATGCAGCCGAGCGGCACTGCCAAGGATGTACCGGCTAAAAGGAACGGATCATTGGGAATAAAGACTCAGCGAAACTTAGATTTGAACCATGCTGGACCAATGAGAGAAAAGACAAAGGCGAACTGGGAACATTTCCACAACAATTATTTATTAACAGCAAGCGAGGAAAAGCATGTGGCACAACAAAGGTTTATTGGGTATGTAACGCAGGGAAAGAGGGGAGGGGTGTGGGGGGTGCGACAATTATACAAGCAACTTACTAAAGCAGACACAGTGCAGACTTGACGCAAGATTAATTACAGTAACAACAATAAGGATCTTCTACAGGATTACTTAACAGACAGGCGCCAGCACACTCAGACACACACAGAAAAAGAAGAAACCCCAAATGTGAAGGACTTTTGCAGCCAGGGAGGGAGGAGGTTGAGGTTATAGCTTTCGGTACCTGGGCGTTTCGGGGGAGGGGATGCTCCATGGTGCAGTACGTGACAATAGTTGCTTTGTCTCTGGTCCAAGCTGCACGTGTGGACATCGTGTTCTGAACAGGAGGAGCTTGAGTGGAGAAGGGAGGAGTCCAGAAGGCGAGGGTGGAGCAGTAGGTGGGACCAGGTTGGTGCAGTCGAGAGGCAGGAGGCAGTTCGACGTCGTGTTGGCGGAGACAAGGAACAGGAGGCGGGCCGTCGAGTCAAGACGTGGGCGGAGTCGAGGACAGGAGACACAGCATGAAACACACACTCTCCTCAATTCTCTCAACGGAGGGACCTCTCCGTCTTTTATAGGGCCTGAAGCTCGGGGGAGGGTCCATGCCGAATCTGACGTCACTGCCCGAGTCAGGTGCTCCGACTGGCCTCTGATCCCTCACGTGGTCCGCCAGCCTGGACCGGGCCTTGGGTAGATGCTGGTGCAGCCCGCCCACCTTACTGCGTGACTCGCTGCACATGTCTGGTTTCGGATAGACGCTGGTGCACGGTTATGGTAGACGAGACTAGGAGGAAAGCGAGGCAGAAGGCACCGTGGATCATCAGGCTGTGGTAAACGAGGCGAGAGGTAAGTACATGTTTCATGCTGCGTGGGCGTCGTGCTGGCCGTGTAACACGCTGTGGTAAACGGGACGAGGGGCAAGTACGTGTTTCGTGCTGCGTGGCGTCGTGCTGGCCGTGTAACACGCTGTGGTAAACGGGACGAGGGGCAAGTACGTGTTTCGTGCTGCGTGGCGTCGTGCTGGCCGTGTAATACGCTGTGGTAAGCCAGACGAGGG
The DNA here is from genome assembly GCF_056783735.1 of Eptatretus burgeri. NCBI lineage: Eukaryota > Metazoa > Chordata > Myxini > Myxiniformes > Myxinidae > Eptatretus > Eptatretus burgeri. Next base: position 106,147,186 of record NC_140967.1, on the reverse strand, counting down.
GCAAGTACGTGTTTCGTGCTGCGTGGCGTCGTGCTGGCCGTGTAACACGCTGTGGTAAACGGGACGAGGGGCAAGTACGTGTTTCGTGCTGCGTGGGCGTCGTGCTGGCCGTGTAACACGCTGTGGTAAACGGGACGAGGGGAAAGTGCGTGTTTCGTGCTGCGTGGCGTCGTGCTGGCCGTTTAATACGCTGTGGTAAACGAGACGAGGGGAAAGTACGTGTTTCGTGCTGCGTGGCGTCGTGCTGGCCGTTTAATACGCTGTGGTAAACGAGACGAGGGGAAAGTACGTGTTTCGTGCTGCGTGGCGTCGTGCTGGCCGTGTAACACGCTGTGGTAAATGGGACGAGGAGCAAGCACGTGTTTCGTGCTGCGTGGACGTCGTGCTGGCCGTGTAACACGCTGTGGTAAACGGGACAAGGGCAAGTACGTGTTTCGTGCTGCGTGGCGTCGTGCTGGCCATGTAACACACTGTGGTAAACGGGACGAGGGGCAAGTACGTGTTTCGTGCTGCGTGGCATCGTGCTGGCCGTGTAATACGCTGTGGTAAACGAGACGAGGGGCAAGCACGTGTTTCGTGCTGCGTGGACGTCATGCTGGCCGTGTAACGCTGTGGTAAATGGGACGAGGAGCAAGCACGTGTTTCGTGCTGGCCGTGTAACACGCTGTGGTAAACGGTACGAGGGGCAAGCACGTGTTTCGTGCTGCATGGGCGTCGTGCTGGCCGTGTAACACGCTGTGATAAACGGGACGAGGGGCAAGCAGGCAGATTTACCTCAGGAGTGATCGGAGGGGGAGGGTACCGTGGGTTGTCGTGGTGTGGTAAGCGAGACGAGGGGCAAGCGAGGCAGATTTACCTCAGGAGTGAAAAGAGGAAGAGTGGGAAGTGGAATGGAGGGGAAAATGATTTAATAAACCTAACTAATATCACATCGCAACGCACTCCCTTGTCCTCCCACTACACAAAAGGAAGGGGTCTATCTGCACGTATATTAATGGCATAACTGACTCAGGACACCTATCTGTTGTATGCATGTGGTTCCGAGAACCACAACACTCTATCTCTATACAGTATATGTGTGTGTATATATATATATATATATATATATATATATATATATATATATATATATATATATATATATATATATATATATATATATATATATATATATATATATATATATATATATATATATATAGTTGCGGATTCGCGCCCGCCGGCGTGCGGACGGCCACGTAACTCGAATCGCGGCACGTCGCCCACCGGACGGACAATCCAGTCGTGACCCTCTCGGACTAACGCCGGGAACCAGTCACGGGTGGACCTTTCGGTCTCACCGCGATCGTGCCAATCGGCCCCCGCGTGGGATAGAGTTGCTCGCCAAATTTGACCTACCTAAGTACCCACACGGAGGGTAGACCGGGCGATCGCACCTCGCCGCAGGTCGACTTCGGACACGGGCCACTTTAAGCGACCCGTTCCGTACTATCGGGATAACCGAGCGGTGTTATTCGTCGGCCTCGACGGTTCGATTAATTATCGGGCATTTTAGCCCACGACCAACCCTTTACGTGAAGCAAGATGGAGATTCAATAGAGGAAAGGACGAAGCGAAGCGGGAAAACAGTTCAACAATAAGCACATTTATTTCGCGATGAACGGAAAGCACACATATACAATTCCACCAAAAGCACATGTAAAAGAAGAAGACAATGCAATATTACACAAAAAGCAAATGCAACAATGCAGATCTATCCGACTACCGGGCACACGGCAACACTTAGACAATTTTACTTCACAGACGGCGCCGACAACACATATTCCCAAAGCAAAAGAAAAGAGAACCACCCTCCAGGATGAGGGGGGTAGGCGGGCCTGGGGCCGAGACCGTGTCGGGCCTACCCGTCTGATGATGAGACGCGGAGCGGCGGTGGTGCCTCAACTCCGCGGGCCTCGCGGACAGTGTCTGGTAGGGGGTGGGAAGGGGGCCCCCTTTGTCGCACTATCTCAGCGCGGGGGGAAACAGGAGGGGGTTGCTGATGCTCGGGGGAAGGAGGATATAACCCTGTCTCGGGTCCCGCGGCGAGCGTCTCCTCCTCCACCTCGGTTGCGTTGCTGGCCTCTCCCTGTGCCGCTCCCGGCACCGACGCGAGCACCCCTCGTCCGCCTTCGCCGCCGTCACCTCTCCACAGCTCCGTCCTCTTCACTCCGACTAGTACCACTTCTTTCCAGCTCCACCGACGACTCTCTTGAACTCCGCACACTCAACTCAACTTCCAACTCAACTCTTACTCTTGACTTCTCCCCTCCGAACCGCGAACTCTTCCTCCCTGTCTGATGAACGCAGCCGTTTATATCCCCCGTGGCTTCGCTCCCCCACCTTTGACCCTTTACCTCCGACCCTTCACCTCTAACTGGATCCCCATTGGACCGAGGAAAAGTGGGCGTGAATGCTTTTTGATCCATGAATTTGCATATAGCGACCGCCCTCCAACGCCCTGGAGGCGGGGCCAAATCGCCCCTCGCTCACCGATTGGACGGAACAAAAGTGGGCGTGAGTCGTTTTTGATCCGTTTTCTGCGGAAAGTCTGTGATGTTTTTGAACACGCTGCTCGGTGCGCGCCCCGCACAAGTCCAGCATCGGCGCCCACGAGTGGCGCGAGATGGTGTGGATGAGATGGTGGCGAGTTGTGACGGTAAAGGTCGTGGCGGTTGTGGTGAAGCGGCGTTGTGGTTGGTAGTTGTTGTTGTGAAGCGGCGTTGTGGTTGGTGGTTGTTATTGTGAAGCGGCGTTGTGGTTTGTGGTTGTTGTTGTGATGGCTGTTGAGACGTGGTTGGTGGTGGTAATAATGGCGGCTGGTCCAAAATAAAGATAGTAAAAGAAAAACGGCTATCCTGAAGAGTCGCAGCCCGCATGAGTGACATTTATTCCCTCTAGGCAACGGGTTTGGGCCTAACTACACATATACTTACCGAGATATCTCACCTAAGGGACCTGAATGGTGGTTTGTGAATTTCGTCAACCACAACACTACCCCCTCCCCTTTTTACAGACTCGTCCCGAGTCGTCAAATTTTCGTGTGCCATCATGTGTAGTTTTCCCCTAGTACATTTTACCTACGGATCCCTGAGTGCGACATTCATGGTATTCGTGTCCCCAAAATAAATAACCTAAGGGCTGAGTAACTACCTAAACAAACTCACTCACATGGACGACTGAAATAAAATTGCCGGCGCGAGGACAGACATGCCGGGGGCGCACTCATATGTACAGTACATCTTAACCTTAACTTACAGATTTTACACTAAACCATGGCCCAGGATCAATGAACTCTGCAAAAGGAAAGCAGTTAGCAGGGAGCCAGGCTGCTCGCATGCCGTCTCTGACTCAAATAATGCAGGTGACAGGGAACGTGGCCGGCTGCTCACACGCAGTCCAAGGCCTTCCTTTTTGAACTGAACGCAGTGAACCACAACGGTGCATGGGCTGCGCAAACGTAGTCTCCGTGCCAGCTCAAGTGGCACACGCAATGAACTCAACGAATGGATGGATGAATGGTTTGAACTGAACGCAGTGAACCACAACGGTGCATGGGCTGCACAAACGTAGTCTCCGTGCCAGCTCAAGTGGCACACGCAATGAACACTACGGATTGATGGATGGATGCAGACACGGTGCACGGGCCGCCACTGCAGGCCCGTGTTGTAGCTGCCAACAGGGCAGTGCTTGCAGCTTGCAAACTGTTGCCTTGATCCTGGCGCACATGGCAATGAACAGGGGGGGGGGGGCAAAGCAAAAATTGAACGGGGCTGGTGAACAGGGGCAGTTGGCATGGCATGGCATGGCATGGCAAAGGCAGCAGGCAAAGGCAGCAGGCAAACAGCCCGCAGAAGAAGGCCGCTGCAGGCAAACACAGCCGGCAGATGAACTGGCCGGCACAGGCCTTGAAGAAAACAGCTGCCAGCCGATGGCACAGGCCTTGCAGCAAAACAACAGCTGCCGATGAAGTGGGCCGGCCTTTGCCGTTCCGTGGAGGTTGGTGGAGGGAGTGCGGTGGTGCTGGCCACTTGGAAGGCGGGCTCGGACCTACCTACCTGTCTCCCTCCCACCTATCGCCTTTGCCTGTCACTGTACATACCCACTCCCTTAATTTGTCAAACCCCAATTTAGCCCCAACTTATTTTTTATTTTTTTATTTTTACTTCCCCACTATAAATCGTCCCCTAACCCCCTTTACTGTCCTTGTTCGGCTAACCTATCCTGTCACCAAGCCTACTCCCAACCCCTACGTTCCCTTCCCGGAGGGGAATAAGGGAGAGCTAACGTCCTGTGTCGAGGCCCAATTCAAGCCTCAGGATGGCCTCCACAGAGTTCAGCGATCTATAACCAAAGTGGGTCCAGCGGCCCACAACGAGAGCGAGGGGATGGATGGTGCGGAGGGGTACATCTCCTAATCAACCCTAACCATTTAACTGTTAAACCACCCCGGGGCTTTCAACAAGCGCCTCTCGCTTAAACTATTGGTTCTGACAACCCAGATTCCCGTCGCCTGTGTTGGTGTCCTTACAATTTCGGGCCTCGCCCCCCAATTTTCTCTCCGTGCCCTCACACGGTCTCATGGCTGGGACACGTGGCTCCCTTTGGCAGGCACGACCCTCTGCCGAATCTCCGACGATGGCACCCCCGGGCACTACACTGCCCCCGAGCCTACCAGCTCCCTAACACCGGGGAGTGCCCCCCATGGCACCTCCCCTGAAACGCACACGTGGCAGGCTGGCTTCCCGGGCCCCTTTCCGAGGGTCACCCGTGCCCACAACACTGCCCACGCGGCTAATGGCGCCCCGGGCCCCCGCACCAAGCAGGCGCACCCGTGCCCACTACGCTATCCCGGCCCCCCATGGCCCTTGGCCTACCACGGCCGACTAGCCTGGTGCCCGGGGTACCCACTCAGCGATACTCACTTTTCGCAGCCACGCTCCCAAACCGTCAACAGGGCTCCTGCACCCCTCCAAACGGGTTTCGAGCCTACACTCCCACCAACAGCAAAACGACTTCCATATTTGTTAATTTGACTAACCCACTAACTCAGTCTACACTGACCCCGGGGGTCCCTTGGGCGGGAGTCACTCCTCCCCCCAATCACTCATCGCACCATGCATTCCCCATTCGCTCCACTCACACAGACCCGCTGGCCTCACTCACTCACCAAGCACATGCTTCCAATCCACTCACCAACAACTCTTCAACACACACACCACTGAACTCTGCCATCCTTCTAACTACCTCCCCTAACTAACTCGTGCTCCCACGTCGTCCTTTAAACTATAGCACGTTCCTTTTAACTCTACTTAGCTAAGCTACGTCCCCACTACACATTCACTGTCTGTTCATGTCTCCAAATAAATCATTTTATTTCCCAACCTAAATCTGGCTACAATCCCTCTAACTAATCCATTCCACGGACTCTATGAGGACTTACCCCTGCCCCATGAAGTCGGTCTAACTAAGCTAACCCTTCCCCCTAACTAGTTTCCATCCTGTGCCCTGGGAAGGGGGTCTTCCACCCCTTGCCCAGGAATCCTGTGCACCCGAAAGTGAGGCCTGCTGTTTTTTTTTGTTTTTTTTTTCCATGCGCAGCGCCAGCGCGGCAACTCGCAGCTCGCGCACTTTGCAACTGCCCGTGACGTCATGCAGCTGCACGTGTACCTCGTCCCTCCTTGGACGGTACCATCCGGCAGGGATACCCCTCCTGCCGGATTCCAACCCCGCGTGCAGCCATGACGTCACCGTGCGCATAAAAAAAAAAACACAAGCCCCACGTCTCGAGGGGTTCCCCACGCGAACACATGTGCTTTGCCCGTTGGAGCTTAACACACACGATCGCGTGGAGAACCCGTCCGGTCCAAATCCGTTTACCTGCCTAAACTTTGTCCGTCCGCGGGATCGGCAAATCCACCGCGTGCGTTTCCGGACCGGGACTTCACTCTCGCAAGCGAGCACGTGGGGGCCTCGTGCGTTGCACAGCACGGACCTCGTGCTCACTGCTGGGTGAACCCGGCACGGTCCCCGAAACAACTACAGCCGCTACTCGGCTTTCTTTCTTCACATGTCGCCGTCGTCGCCATTCCACACACGCACTCCCGCGTGTTACGACTCTCACACTCCATTCCATTACATTCACACCGGGAGACGCGGCTGCGTGCTCCCGCATGCCAACCGACATCTCCCTCACATACCGCTCTCTCACACACACGGTCTCCCTTGCACTCGGCCGTTCACTCACGCATGCGGGGGCACTCACCCGCGGTGCCTCATCCACACACCGTGCCTCACTCACACACGCGGGGGCACTCACCCGCGGTGCCTCATCCACACTGGCCGTTTCATCCACACACACGGCCTCTTCCACACACGGTGCCTCATCCACACTGGCCGTTTCATCCACACACACGGCCTCTTCCACACACGGTGCCTCATCCACACACGGCGTGCTGAGAAGCACGTACTCCGGCACCATCGCCACCACACCACTCACACACGGGGTCGCTTCCACACACGGGGACGCACTCACACCTTGCACCACACACACAGGGACAACCACACTGGGGATTCGTGTCCCCACAAGGGTCTCCGGGGCCTCTATACCCCCCAAGCTCTCCGTGCACCTGTCCACAGCACTCCTCCCCTCAACCTCGCAAAGCACGACCGAACTCACCTGGTCGTGACTCGCCTCAAGGGGGCATACTCCCTCCCCTCGTTCCTGGAGGAGGCTATCCCGCTGCTCGCACCGGGTCCCTTCACGCTCCGCGAGCTCACCCCCATTATCCTCCACTACCTCCGTGTGTGTGTGTGCGTCACTTACCCCGTCTTCATCGTGCAGTCTTCCCTCTATCGTTCCCTTCCCGGCTACCGTCACTGCCAACTCAGTCACCTCTTCACCCTTTACCTCCCTTGTCTCAACTATTATTTCCGTTGTCGTCACCTCGTGTCTCGTCTCACACGTTTTGGTCTCCCCATTTAATTTTTCCCTTTCGGTCACCGTTGCACCCCCTCCCAGTTCGTTCGCTTCTACACGTGGAGTCGCCATTTTGATCTCCCTGGTCACGGCCTTCATGCCCGCCTGCAGGCATCGGCCCATGTTCTGCGTCTCACCCCGCAGCTTTTTCGTTTCCTCCTTCATGTTTGCTTCCATTCCGTTTATTTGCTTGTTCATTTCGTTTCTCATTTCATTTGTGTTTGTATCCATCTTTTCGTTCATTTTTTCTATTTCGGCATTCCAGTAATCCAGTTTGTCATTTATGCTCTGCGCGAGTTCCATAATCTGCCGCATTGTCACCTGCCCTGGCCACTCCCACTGACTACATTTAGTGGTGGAGTTATAATAAAAAAACCGACCAGATGAACGGCATCGATGCCTTTCCCAACCTTCTGGTACGGGTTTCTCTTGCACGGTGATCTCGTCCTGAGCCATGGATTCTACATTACTATTACACATACCGAATCCACCCGGCACCCGCTCGCCTTGAGACGCCATCTTGCTTCTCTTAAAGGGTTAATTGAGCTCGCTCGTAATTTGGAGGGAATCGGGGGTCGCTCCTCTCACCCCTGGACCGATTCCCGTGAATTTAATTGGAGACAGGAGAGCCCGTTTTCCCGTTCTCCGATACCAGTGCCGCGAGGAGGGCGATGGGTTTATATCGCACGACCTGACACCAGTGTTGCGGATTCGCGCCCGCCGGCGTGCGGACGGCCACGTAACTCGAATCGCGGCACGTCGCCCACCGGACGGACAATCCAGTCGTGACCCTCTCGGACTAACGCCGGGAACCAGTCACGGGTGGACCTTTCGGTCTCACCGCGATCGTGCCAATCGGCCCCCGCGTGGGATAGGGTTGCTCGCCAAATTCGACCTACCTAAGTACCCACACGGAGGGTAGACCGGGCGATCGCACCTCGCCGCAGGTCGACTTCGGACACGGGCCACTTTAAGCGACCCGTTCCGTACTATCGGGATAACCGAGCGGTGTTATTCGTCGGCCTCGACGGTTCGATTAATTATCGGGCGTTTTAGCCCACGACCAACCCTTTACGTGAAGCAAGATGGAGATTCAATAGAGGAAAGGACGAAGCGAAGCGGGAAAACAGTTCAACAATAAGCACATTTATTTCGCGATGAACGGAAAGCACACATATACAATTCCACCAAAAGCACATGTAAAAGAAGAAGACAATGCAATATTACACAAAAAGCAAATGCAACAATGCAGATCTATCCGACTACCGGGCACACGGCAACACTTAGACAATTTTACTTCACAGACGGCGCCGACAACACATATTCCCAAAGCAAAAGAAAAGAGAACCACCCTCCAGGATGAGGGGGGTAGGCGGGCCTGGGGCCGAGACCGTGTCGGGCCTACCCGTCTGATGATGAGACGCGGAGCGGCGGTGGTGCCTCAACTCCGCGGGCCTCGCGGACAGTGTCTGGTAGGGGGTGGGAAGGGGGCCCCATTTGTCGCACTATCTCAGCGCGGGGGGAAACAGGAGGGGGTTGCTGATGCTCGGGGGAAGGAGGATATAACCCTGTCTCGGGTCCCGCGGCGAGCGTCTCCTCCTCCACCTCGGTCGCGTTGCTGGCCTCTCTCTGTGCCGCTCCCGGCACCGACGCGAGCACCCCTCGTCCGCCTTCGCCGCAGTCACCTCTCCACAGCTCCGTCCTCTTCACTCCGACTAGTACCACTTCTTTCCAGCTCCACCGACGACTCTCTTGAACTCCGCACACTCAACTCAACTTCCAACTCAACTCTTACTCTTGACTTCTCCCCTCCGAACCGCGAACTCTTCCTCCCTGTCTGACGAACGCAGCTGTTTATATCCCCCGTGGCTTCGCTCCCCCACCTTTGACCCTTTACCTCCGACCCTTCACCTCTAACTGGCTCCCCATTGGACCGAGGAAAAGTGGGCGTGAATGCTTTTTGATCCATGAATTTGCATATAGCGACCGCCCTCCAACGCCCTGGAGGCGGGGCCAAATCGCCCCTCGCTCACCGATTGGACGGAACAAAAGTGGGCGTGAGTCGTTTTTGATCCGTTTTCTGTGGAAAGTCTGTGATGTTTTTGAACACGCTGCTCGGTGCGCGCCCCGCACGAGTCCAGCATCGGCGCCCACGAGTGGCGCGAGATGGTGTGGATGAGATGGTGGCGAGTTGTGACGGTAAAGGTCGTGGCGGTTGTGGTGAAGCGGCGTTGTGGTTGGTGGTTGTTGTTGTGAAGCGGCGTTGTGGTTGGTGGTTGTTGTTGTGAAGCGGCGTTGTGGTTGGTGGTTGTTATTGTGAAGCGGCGTTGTGGTTGGTGGTTGTTGTTGTGATGGCTGTTGAGACGTTGTTGGTGGTGGTAATAATGGCGGCTGGTCTAAAATAAAGATAGTAAAAGAAAAACGGCTATCCTGAAGAGTCGCAGCCCGCATGAATGACATTTATTCCCTCTAGACAATGGGTTTGGGCCTAACTACACATATACTTACAGAGATATCTCACCTAAGGGACCTGAATGGTGGTTTGTGAATTTCGTCAACCACAACAATATATATATATATATATATATATATATATATATATATATATATATATATGCATATACATATATATATATATATGCATATACATATATATGTATACTCGTAGTAATGCCCGGCGTTGCTCGGGCTAGCAATAAAGCCCGGTGTTTCCCGGGCTTTCTTGCAAATTTCCTGAATAGCTGTTAGCGGTTAGCGATTAGGGGTTAGGGTTAGCGGTTAGGGTTGCAGTTTGGGTTAGTGGTTGGGGTTAGCGGTTAGGGTTAGGGTTAGCTGTTAGGGTTAGGGTTAGTGTTAGAGTAGCTAACCCTAACACTAACCCAAACCCTAACCCTAACAGCTTGGCATAGCGGAGGTAAACAGCGCCCAGGGCAAAGTGGAAATTTGCGTCCCCCGTAGGCCTTAAACTTGAGTGGATTTGAATGGAAAATCCCATAACGGATATCGATTTATCGATTTTTTTTCGAATATCGGAAGTGTTATGGAAAAAATTTATAGCCAATGACCTAAGTTGGACCAAAAGCCATAATCGTACCGAATTTGAATGGAATCCGTTGGAGTTTGTGAAAATGCATCAAAACGAATTTTGAGGGGCCTCTTGAGGAAAAGACAATAATATAATTAGTATATGTGCCAAATCTTGTTTCATTTCATGCAGTAACAAAAATCTGATGGCGGAACAAAGAAAGGGGCGTGCCGAAATATTAATATAGAATGTGTATATATATATATATATATATATATATATATATATATATATATATATATATATATATATATATATATATATATATATATATATATATATATATACACTGTATATGTATATACTGTATATGTATATACTAGTGGGCCTGTTGGTCCGATGAACCAAATTTTTATTGGTCTTCACAGCCTTAGGGGTCTTTTGTGTCCTTTGGGACTTTTGGGTCTTCTGAGTACTCTGGGACTTTTGGGTCCTCGGAAACTTTTTGGGACTTTTGGGTCCTCAGGAACGTTTTGGGAATTTTGGGTTCCCAGAAACTTTTTGGGACTTTTGGGTCTTCAGAAACTTTTGGGACTTTTGGGTCCTCAGGAACTTTCGGGACTTTTTGGTCCTTGGGAACATTTTGGGACTTTTGGGTCCTCGATAACTTTTTGTGTCCCCGGGAACTTTTGGGTGCTCGGGAACTTTTTGTGACGTTTTGATCCTTGGGGAGTTTCGGAGTATTCAGGTTCTTGGGGGTCTTAAAGGGTCTTCAAAGTATCCCCATGTTCCCCGCCTCATCCCTCTCCCTTCAACAGATCTAATGTCTCTGCTCCCCACTGTTTTGTCCTTCCCTCTCCTGCCCCTCTTGTCTCATGCCCCCCTTTCTGTACGTTGTGTGTTAGCTCTCATACGAGCCTCGACAATGAATTTTTTTTTTTTAAGGGTCAGAAAGTACATTCCAATAATGCGTAATTCATGAATAGATGTACGTAATTAATAGACAAAAGGTTTGCCACACACACACACACACACACACACACACACACACACACACACCCACACACACACACACACACACACACACACACACACACACACACACACCTCATACATTTATAGTCGATTAAGCTCATTCTAACCACTGACTCACTGACTGACTGATATTAAAGTTCGGTACCTTCTGGATGACGTAGAAATCTGAAATTTTGCGTGCCGATGCATATGGAAGCTGATACACTGGAAAAAAAAATCACAGAACCGTCAGACAACATCCATGAATGAAAAGATAAATAAATGAAAATAAATAAATGAAAAAAGAAAATGGAAAAAAGCAGGTGAGCGACCCAAAACAATGGGAAAACACGGTAATTTTGTGTGGCGACAGACATCAAAGTCAATACACTGGTGTTGACTGAGCAGTTAGGGTGGTGGCTTGGGATCCTAGGGTCCTGAGTTCAAGCCCTGTTTTCCGCTGAATTAACACCAGGGAGTTGACTCAGTCTGTTATCCTTCCGAGGTCGGCCAAATGAGTATCAGTGTCGCAGCCAAAAGGCTGCACATGAAGGGAAGGGGTATTGTCTGATTTATTAAATCTGGTATTGGTGTGGTGCAGGCATGATGGGCCGAATGGCCTCCTCCTGCGCAGAATTTCCTTGTAATCCTTGTAATACACTGAGAAAAACAATACACAGAACCATTGGAGAGTGTCCGTAAATGAAAATACAAATAAATGGGGAAAAAAATAAATGAAAATAAATGAATGAAAAATCATGCCTCATCAGGATGGCATATTCATAAATATCTAACCATTGATGACCACATTCAAGGGCAAATAAGCCCGAAATCTGGATAGGTGGTTCCGTCTGATGTTTAACTGATGTTGACCATGTAATATTTGTCCGTTTGGCAGAGTTACCGGGCTGAGGCCTCTGGGTTGGAGGTGACGCTTTGGTGTAGGACTATGTCCAATGGAGATTGGGGGAGTGATCGTCACACTCCAAATGTTTCAATTTACCCACTGATCACATTATATGCCTTCTGGTTGAATGGTTTGCATTAGCAGTAACAATCAATCGTCTGGGTGGCAGATGGACAGTTATTTGCGGATTATGCGGTTTTACTGTGTGAGACATAATCCACAGCGATGCTCACCATAACAGTCAAGAGGTGCATCTGATGTATAAATGACGAATGTGGTCATCATTGGTTAGATATTTATTGGTATGCCGTCCTAATGAGGGCAAATAAGTGCGAAATCCAGATAGACAGCCTAAGTTTGATGTTCAACTGATGTTGACCATGTAATCTTTGTCTGTTTGAGAGTCGCTGGGCTGAGGCCTCTGTGTTGGAGGTGACGCTTTGGTGTCAGACTATGTCCAATGGAGATTGAGGGAGTGCTCATCACATTCCACATGTTTCAATTTACCTGCTGGTCACATCACATGCCTTCTGGTTGAATGGTTTGCATTAGTGGGAACAATCGTCTGGATGCCATACAGATACATGGTTGTACTTTGCAGATTATGCGGTTTTACGTGTGAGACATAATCCGTGGCGATGCTCACCAGAACAGTCAGTAGGTGCATCTGAAGTATAAACGATGAATGTGATCGTCATTGGTTAGATATTTATCGGTATGTCATCCTGAGGAGGAGGAGGAGATTGGGACCATACTCTGTGCAGAGTGTTGGTGCTGCTAAAGCAGTCTCCTTGTATTGGCTATTGGGCACAATCCTGGATGGGTTGTCACTCCGACATAGTGTACCAGCAAGCTGGCACTCATTTTGCCGACCTCAGAAGGATGACAGGCCGAGTTAACACCACCTGGTATTAATTCAACAGCTGAGCGGGATTTTAACTCAGGACCCAAGGATCAAAAAGCCCACCACACAAACCATTAAGCCAACACCGGGCATATGCCATCCTGATGAGGGAAAATAAGCCCGAAATCCGGATGGGCAGCTTAGTTTGATGTTTCACTGATGTTGACCATGTAATGTTTGTCCGTTTGACAGAGTCGCTGGGCTGAGGCCTCTGGGTTGGAGGTGATGCTTTGGTGGGGGGTTATATCCAATGGAGATCGGGGGAGTGTTTGTCACACTCCATATGTTTTGACATATATATATATATATATATATATATATATATATATATATATATATATATATATATATATATATATATATATATATATATATATTTCTTCTTCTTCTTCTTCTTTCGGCTGCTCCCGTTAGGGATCGCCACAGCGGATCATCCGTTATGATCCGCATACTGATTTTGGCATAGGTTTTACGCCGGATGCCCTTCCTGACGCAACCCTGGTCGCCTCTTATGACACAGGGATAAGGATTGGGTTTCACCATAATTCCGGGCTGCCCTACACCCTCTCATTGCACGGCCCAGTGCAGAGCTCCCGTCCTCAAGCGATCCTCCAACCCAAGCCTCTGAGTAGCCGGATTACAAGCGCACGCCACTACGCCCGGTACATATATATATATATATATATATATATATATATATATATATATATATATATATATATATATATATATATATATATTATATTATATTATATTATATATATATATATATCAAAATAAAGACCAATTAAAACTAGATGGTATTCATGGAATACTTACCCTGTGCAGTCTTGAGAAGGACTTGGTGCAAGCCAACTCTTCTGCTTCTTTGAGGTGTTTTTTTCTTTGATCCAATATGGTGCCAGACCAGTGACCAATGATGTCATTTTTATCAAACTATATTTCCCATGAGCAGTTGATCAATTCGCCAGGGTTTTGCATTGATCGGTTTGCGCTTTCAACAATTGCAGAAAAAAAAAGATTTTCAAACTGACTGGATCAAGCATTGCACTTGTTGAATTATGACGTCATAATTAAGGCACCGATGACATCATCATTAACATATTTTATTCCGCATGTGGAGTACATGATAATGAGCCACGTTGCAATTTTTCCCATGGAGCGGTTTAGTATATATAGAGGTGCAAAGTTTTTTGGTTTTTCCAATATGGCGCCTGTACCACGTGACATATGACGTCAGAATTATAATTATAAGTTCCTTCAGGAGGAGGTGCACCTGTGGTCAAAATTTCGTGTAAATTAGACTCACAGTTGCAAAGAAAAAAAATTTCATTACTTATCGAATCAAGCATTGTAATTGTCGAATTATTACATCATAATGGACAGTGATGACATCATCATTAACACATCTTATTTCCCATTGTGAGTACTTAACAATGAGCCATGTGTAAATTTTTTTCCATGGAGTGGTTTTGGAGTAATAGAGGGGCAATTTTTTCGGTTTTTCCAAGATGGCCCTTGTACCACGCGACCTATGACGTAATAATTATGACTAAACAATCCTTCAGGAGGAGGTACACAGATTTAGGAAATTTCGTGTCAATCAGTCTCACGGTTGCTGAGAAAATGAATTTTAAAATGCACATGCGTACGTACATACATACGCACAAACGTACAGCACACGTACGCGACCGATCGCTTAGCCCAGCTTGTCGTTTCACCAGCACAGGGTAATAAAAAACAATTAATGCAATATAGTCCCGAGAAGGAAGCCAGACAAAACAAAACACACACACACACACACACACACACACACACACACACACACACACACACACACACACACACACACACACACACGTACAGTACATCTTGTACGTGATTATACGTCCTAGAGACATGCATATTGATTTGTCACGTCAGACAGCCTCCGTTAACATGGGCCATCTCTACTGGGATCTTTCATCCTGCGACTGGCCAAACGGTTTCTAACTTCGACTGTGTTCACTTTAATTTACAACTTTACCGTTTCCCAAGGTCACTCGGATAAAGCATAATTGACAGCACAGGAGGCAGGTGGATTGAACAAGTTTCTTACCTTTTTTAAAGGTTTTTTTTTTAATAAAAAGAATATGGGGGAAATGTGGACTGGACGAGCATTTCGGAACAAGCCATGCAAATCAAAACACACAAAGAGGGAGAAGGGAATACACAAATTTATTTCCAAGGAAATAAATAAAGAGCAAATCCTAACCCACATTTGGCGCCACTTAAACAAGAGAAATGCAGGTGTGGACTTTCCTTTTGTGGTGCACGGAGTGCGTGGCATTGATGTGTGTAGCTTGGGAAGTGTCCACATTTCAGAGCCGTCCTCCCTGAGCAGCGATGAAGTAAGCCACTGATGGAATGAGCCAGCGGCAAAGTAAACCAAAGACAAGACAAGCCACTTACGAGGAGCGCCAGTGACGATGAGTTCCTCTGGATGTGCACCCTGAACCAGCCATCGTGACCCTCTCTTTTGGCAATTCTTCTTCACCCTCAAGTTCTCCTGCATGCCAGAAGCTCTGATCTGTCCTTTCTCTTGGTCCCTCTCCTTCAATCTCTGCAAGAAATCCTTTTCTTCACACTCCGAGGTGCTTCCTCTTCATCTCGTTCTCCTTCACGTCACAAGCTTTCTGTTGTGTGCTGGGATTACATTGATGATGTAAATGCTCATGTAATCTTGAACACGAGAGGGTGCTCGTGAATGGGTGAAGAAAAGAGCTGAGGAGAGCGAATGTGGCAGTGATTGAGTCAGGTCAGGTATGGGAGCATGTGCCAGAGTAGTGTGTCGCTGTGTTCACTTTCCGCCAGCACTCCAGAGGCCTCCGTATTGCCATCCATCAGGCAGATGCCTGACCCATTCCCATCTCCTTGAGATGCCAATCAACCTGCTGCAACCACAAGGCATGTGGTTGGCCAGTTGGCCAGTTGACCTCCACCCACGAGACTACCTCACTGGGAGAATGTAGTGACCAGAATCAGTGTCAGGAAAATGAGCCACGTGTCCATACAGCCGCAGCTGATGCTCACGGACTATCCAGGTAACAAATCTCATCTGAGTCTCTCTCAGCAAATGCTGGTTGGACAAAAAGTCTAACCAGCGATAGCCAAGGATTCTCTGAAGAGACCTCGTACCAAAGGAGTTAAGTCTCCATCCCAGATCCTTGGTCAGAGTTCACATCTCCCATCCATTGAGCAAGACTGGAAGCACTGTGGATTTAAAGACTCGGATTTTCATCCTTCGACATAGGTACCGACAGGGCCACACTCCATCATACAATGAATCCATGATGCCCCATGCCCAACCCAGATGTCTATGGACCTCTGGCTCACAGCATGCAGAGATGTGACTATCACTGCCAAGGTAAGTGAATCTCTCCATGACCTCAACATCCTCACCACAAACAGGTACAGACAAGATAGCAGCATCCAAGATGTCAATGAAAGCCTGGATCTCAGTTTTGATCCAGGAAACCCATAATCCCAGTCGCTCCAACTCCTCATTCAGAGCCAAGAGGCCCCCCAGAAGAATATCTAGTGTCTTCATAAAAAATAACTGCATCATCTGTGAAATCAAGGTCAGAGATCTTGACATTCGCAAACGATGCACCGCAGCTTGGTCTCTCTGACATCCTCCGCAGAATGCAGTCCATACAAACACTGAAAAGTGTGGGGGGTAGCACACACCCCTGATGAACTCCAGTAACAACTGCAAATAAGTCAGAGATGGTATCATTACATCTCACAGCACTCTCAATCCCAGAGTATAGCCCAGACATCCGATTGATCAGATTTGGTGGCACCACATGAAGATCGAGAACCCTCCAGACATCCCGATTCATTGAATCGAATACTTTGCAGAGAACAACATAGGCTGCAAGCAGCCCCTGCCAAAACTTTCATCTGCGTTCGGTGAGGACCCGAAGAGCAAGGATACAGTCAATCGTTGACCTCTTTGGTACAAAGCCTGACTGCTCCGGGTACTGGGGCTCAAGCAGATTGTGGCGGACCCTCTCAAGAATTATCTGAGCAAAGACCTTGCCAGGCACTGAAGGCAGTATCACCCCTCAGTCGTTGTTGCAGTCTTGGCGATCACCCTTCCCTTTCCAGAGAGGAACAATAAGGTCCCTTTTCCAGTCAGTTGGGAGGATGCCTGTGTTCCAGGCAGAGCACAGAACTGCATGCAATGACATGAGTACAGCATTTCCA
Source organism: Eptatretus burgeri (assembly GCF_056783735.1). Taxonomy (NCBI): domain Eukaryota; kingdom Metazoa; phylum Chordata; class Myxini; order Myxiniformes; family Myxinidae; genus Eptatretus; species Eptatretus burgeri. The sequence continues at coordinate 106,130,067 of NC_140967.1, read as the reverse complement.
CCAGCCTTGAGAAGTTCAGCATGGATGCCACAGATCCCAGGAGCTTTACCCCCATTTCACCCAGTTCACCACAGCCTGTGTTTCCACAAACGGTAGATCACAGTTGATTGCAGGGTGAGCAATCAGGACGGTAACACCCCTGACATCCAACTCAACATTTGGTGGATCAGCTTCGTACAGCCGCACAACAAAACTGGCCCAACGGGCCTTCACTTCAGACTTCCCGGTCAAGAGCCAACCACTCTCCGCTATATCTGCAGTACACCAAGGGACAGGCTTGATGGAACGCAATGCATGAATTCTCCTGTAAGCAGGATGAGAATCACTTGACCACAAGTGATGCTCTACCCACTCATAGATTCCTCACACATAGGCCTCCTTGTCCACCCTCAGCACATGTACAGTTTTATGCCTCAACTCCCTGAACAGCTTCGCTATGCTATTATGCCTGGCCCTGCGACTCCAGTCAAGGGTATCCAGTGTCCCTTGAGAGACAAAATTCTTCTTCACCCTACGGTGAGTTCCAAGACATCCACCGGCAACATCAAGGATGGTGGTCTTGAAGGCACTCCACAACTCTTCCGGATTCCCCAAAGCACCCAGACCCCCCAAGTGTCCACTCAGCCTGTTCGCAAACTCCTCAGCTACCCTCTCATCCTTGAGCTTGCCAACATCCAGCCTAGACTGGGATTGTACCATTCTCCGGATTTAAGGTGCAACTTCAAAGTTGCTACAACAAGCCGGTGGTCAGTATTGATGAACTGAGCACTCTGGTAGACCCTGCAGTTCTGGATCATCCTCCATTGACCATCAACAAGGACATGGTCAATCTCCTTTGCCACACCACCAGCGTTGGAAAACCAAGTTCAGCGATGAACTTGTGGGCACTGAAACCATGAACCAGCCACCTCAAGTCCATGACTTCTTGCAAAGTCAAGGACCTTAGTGCTATTCTAGTTCACAGTTCCAGACTCATGGGGACCAACACATATCTCATAACCATCCCTGCCAGTCGTTGCATTGAAATCCCCCAAGACTCGAAGAGTTTCTCGCCTGGGGCACTGATCAACCACAGACTCGTGCGGGGCATGGAATGCGTCCTTCACGATGAGATCACTCACCTCATTCAGAGCATGAATGCCACAGCACCACAGAGCATTTTCTCGTCCTCATCCGGCCCCCTCCCCAAGCTGTTCTGCAATCCCCGACCCTCTTTCAACAACCCTCCTTACCTCCCCCCCTCTCCTTCCTTGTCCAACCCTCCCATCCCCTGCACCCAACTTGTACCTTATCTTCCTCCATGACCATGACCCTTAATCCGCTGCTATCAGCACTCCACATGCACAGTCACCCCTTTTGCAATGCCGGATGCTGTGCTCACATGCGGGTTGACCTATCTGTGTCGTGTGTGAAGTTTACCAGGGTGTGCATGTGGATCGTGGAACATACGTGCTTGACCCACTTGGGTGTACTCATGCCTCTCACCCCTTAATCCCGCGGATACGTCACAAAAGCACACAAAGCATTAGAACTCAAGCAAACGTGATTGGACTTCTTCGTTTCCGTCCTCCAATATGGCGGCGACACGCAAAGTGATGACGTCACCAAGCAACCTCCATCTTCTCTGTTTGCGCACGTTTACCGTGCGCCGCTCCCGGTGCGAGGCGGTATTACAATTTCCAAGTCATAATGAAATACCGATTATGGGGGAATGAACGCGTCTGCAGGAACAAGTCGAGGTAAAATGAAGCACCGTACGGCATGAAGCCTCTTTACACGCCTTTTACAGAGTAAGTCTCGATGAAGCACTGCACCGTACTCATTCATATTCCTCCTCCGCACGTCGTTTACAGAGTCACAGCGCGAACCCTCTCATCGGTGGCATTTCGTGTCCAGCAATGTTTACATTGACGGGATGATCACCGGTGAATGCCTTTTTTCCCCCAGTACCACAGAGTTCACGTCGTGACGGGATGACGTCACGCGAATCCGCACGTCTTCCTGTATTTTGTACGCGTTGACGTCGTGCCGTCGCTCTCTGGTTCCTTCCCTCATCCGAACGCGAAGAGAAATAACGATCCGACGACTTATCTCTGTTATGATAAAATAGAAGTGTTTTCATTGTTAATACGATATCTCGTTGCTAAAAAAAATTATGACGTCATCCTGATACGTCGACGCTTCACGGACTCTGATATGCTCCGATTTAAGCTTCCACGTCTTCCCCAAATTCCCTGCCCTTTTGGTCTCTGCCATCCTCTCCCTTCGTCTTTGTCGTTTTCCTCCCATCAAGGACTTGGACCAAATACCGACAAATTCACACGTGTGCTTGTGTCGACAACTTTGCTCGAGGTTTTATGACGGCTTTAAATAACGTGCCGTCTCAGACGAACGAACGAACGAACGAACGAACGAACGAACGAACGAACGAACGAACGAACGAACGAACGAACGAACGAACGAACGAACGAACGAACGAACGAACGAACGAACGAACGAACGAACGACGTGCTGACGTAGTGATAAACGTGTGCCGGAGAGATGACGTCAGCACGTCGGTGCGCCAGCAAGGAGGCGGATTTTGTAACACCACCGGTAACGATGGCGAAGGTGATGTCAGGATGAGCGGCCATACGCGACACGGGCCAATGGAGGCTCGAGGTTGGGCGACACGGGATGGACTCCGAGGGGATCGTGACCCTGGGACTGAGTCACTCCTGGATCCGTTCGTTCACTTCGTGCGTTTCTCAACACTCGATAGGATCAGGGTGAGGACGTGTTCTTTGGGGTTTTAGGGTGAGGACGTGTTCTTTGGGGGTTTAGGGTGAGGACGTGTTCTTTGGGGGTTTAGGGTGAGGACGTGTTCTTTGGGGGTTTAGGGTGAGGACGTGTTTTTTGGGGGTTTAGGGTGAGGACGTGTTCTTTGGGGGTTTGGTGTGAGGACGTGTTCTTTGGTGGTTTAGGGTGAGGACGTGTTCTTTGGTGGTTTAGGGTGAGGACGTGGTCTTTGGTGGTTTAGGGTGAGGACGTGTTCTTTGGTGGTTTAGGGTGAGGACGTGGTCTTTGGTGGTTTAGGGTGAGGACGTGTTCTTTGGGGGTTTAGGGTGAGGACGTGTTCTTTGGGGGTTTAGGGTGAGGACGTGTTTTTTGGGGGTTTAGGGTGAGGACGTGTTCTTTGGGGTTTTAGGGTGAGGACGTGTTCTTTCGGGGTTTAGGGTGAGGACGTGTTCTTTGGTGGTTTAGGGTGAGGACGTGTTCTTTGGTGGTTTAGGGTGAGGACGTGTTCTTTGGTGGTTTAGGGTGAGGACGTGTTCTTTGGTGGTTTAGGGTGAGGACGTGTTCTTTGGTGGTTTAGGGTGAGGACGTGTTCTTTGGTGGTTTAGGGTGAGGACGTGTTCTTTGGTGGTTTAGGGTGAGGACGTGTTCTTTGGTGGTTTAGGGTGAGGACGTGGTCTTTGGTGGTTTAGGGTGAGGACGTGGTCTTTGGTGGTTTAGGGTGTGGACGTGTTCTTTGGTGGTTTAGGGTGAGGACGTGTTCTTTGGGGGTTTAGGGTGAGGACGTGTTCTATGGTGGTTTAGGGTGAGGACGTGTTCTATGGTGGTTTAGGGTGAGGACGTGTTCTATGGTCGTTTTGGGTGAGGACGTGTTCTATGGGGGTTTAGGGTGAGGACGTGTTCTTTGGGGGTTTCGGGTGAGGACGTGTTCTTTGGGGGTTTAGGGTGAGGACGTGTGCTTTGGGGGTATAGGGTGAGGACGTGTGCTGTGGGGGCTTAGGGTGAGGCCGTGTCCTTTGGGGGTTTAGGGTGAGGACGTGTTCTATGAGGGTTTAGGGTGAGGACGTGTTCTTTGGCGGTTTAGGGTGTGGACGTGTTCTTTGGGGCCCTAGGGTGAGGACGTGTTCTTTGGGGGTTTAGGGTGAGGACGTGTTCTTTGGGGGTTTAGGGTGAGGACGTGTTCTTTGGGGGTTTTGGGGGAGCACGTGTTCTTTGGGGGTTTTGGGGAGCGCGTGTTCTTTGGGGGTTTAGGGTGAGGACGTGTTCTTTGTGGGTTTAGGGTGAGGACGTGTTCTTTGGTGGTTTAGGGTGAGGACGTGTTCTTTGGGGGTTTAGGGTGAGGACGTGTTCTTTGGGGGTTTAGGGTGAGTACGTGTTCTTTGGGGGTTTAGGGTGAGGACGTGTTCTCTGGGGGTTTGGGTGAGGACGTGTTCTCTGGGGGTTTGGGTGAGGACGTGTTCTCTGGGGGTTTGGGTGAGGACGTGTTCTCTGGGGGTTTGGGTGAGGACGTGTTCTCTGGGGGTTTAGGGTGAGGACGTGTTCTCTGGGGGTTTAGGGTGAGGACGTGTTCTCTGGGGGTTTAGGGTGAGGACGTGTTCTCTGGGGGTTTAGGGTGAGGACGTGTTCTTTGGGGGTTTAGGGTGAGGACGTGTTCTTTGGGGGGTTTAGGGTGAGGACGTGTTCTTTGGGGGTTTAGGGTGAGGACGTGTTCTTTGGGGGGTTTAGGGTGAGGACGTGTTCTTTGGGCGGCTTAGGGTGAGGACGTGTTCTTTGGGGGGTTTAGGGTGAGGACGTGTTCTTTGGGGGGCTTAGGGTGAGGACGTGTTCTCTGGGGGTTTGGGTGAGGGCGTGTTCTCTGGGGGTTTAGGGTGAGGACGTGTTCTCTGGGGGTTTAGGGTGAGGACGTGTTCTCTGGAGGTTTAGGGTGAGGACGTGTTCTATGGGGGTTTAGGGTGAGGACGTGTTCTTTGGGGGTTTAGGGTGAGGACGTGTTCTTTGGGGGGTTTAGGGTGAGGACGTGTTATTTGGGGGTTTAGGGTGAGGACGTGTTCTCTGGGGGTTTGGGTGAGGACGTGTTCTCTGGGGGTTTTGGGTGAGGACGTGTTCTCTGGGGGTTTTGGGTGAGGACGTGTTCTCTGGGGGTTTTGGGTGAGGACGTGTTCTTTGGGGGTTTTGGGTGAGGACGTGTTCTTTGGGGGTTTTGGGTGAGGACGTGTTCTTTGGGGGTTTTGGGTGAGGACGTGTTCTTTGGGGGTTTAGGGTGAGGACGTGTTCTTTGGGGGTTTAGGGTGAGGACGTGTTCTTTGGTGGTTTCGGGTGAGGACGTGTTCTCTGGTGGTTTCGGGTGAGGACGTGTTCTTTGGTGGTTTCGGGTGAGGACGTGTTCTTTGGTGGTTTCGGGTGAGGACGTGTTCTTTGGTGGTTTCGGGTGAGGACGTGTTCTCTGGTGGTTTCGGGTGAGGACGTGTTCTTTGTTGGTTTCGTCCGTCTGTGCATTGTTTTCATGTGAAAACTCAACTTTGTGCAAAGCCACATACATACATACATACATACATATGTACATACAGTCATGCCTGCCTATCGGTCTACCCGGCTGCCTGTCAGTCTGCCTTGCTGTTGGTCTTCCTGCCCACCTGTCGGTCTGCCGGTCTTCCTGCCCGCCTGTCGGTCTGCCGGTCTTCCTGCCTGCTTGCTTGCCGGTCAGCCTGCCCGCCTGTCGGTCTTGCCCACCTGTCTGTCAACCTGGCGAGTTCTGCATTCTCAAGTTCCACTTGTTCGTGCATTGGTAAATGTATACCGATTCCTAATTAGCGACTCATCAACTTCATCACCCTACCCCCACGTTAACTCTGACCCACCCAACTACCAACATCTAAGACATGAGCGGGAGGTGCGCAGATGTTAATACAGTACAGTACTATATTTGTTTCCAAAACCGCAAACGACTCGCTGTTGTGAACCCGTAATGACCATCGATTATGGCCTCAAAACACAAGCTGGCCTCCAAAGCCAGTTACCGACTGGGCATCCTCCGTCGTGCAAAGTCATTCCTCGGCCAACCTGAGCTCCTGACCACATACAAAGCCTTTGTCCGCAGCCTGATGGTGTATGGCTCTCCCCTCTGGGGTGGTGCTCCTGCCTCCCACCTTTCTCGGCTTCACGCTGTGGAAACCAAGGCATTTAGTATCATTGGTATCTACCGTGATGAGGCTGAGTCTTTGGGTCTCTCACTCTCCCACCGCAGGCAGGTCGGTGGTCTTTCTGTCCCTACCCCCCCCCCACTTTCTTTGAGATATGCACCCCCCATATTTCCTCAGGGTGCTCAAGGTGCACCAGCAACCCCCTTCTGGTAAAACTACCAAAATCAAGAATCACTGCTCACCTTCACTCCTTCATTCCTCTATTTTTCGGTCTTTGGAACAAACTCCCGGACTCTCTTCATTTCCACTCTTCCCTCCAGGTCTTCAAAACAGCGGTTCACCACCACATCTTATCTTCCCCCATCCAAAACCACAATCTTTTCTACCCCCGCTAATGCACCCCAATCCCACCTCCTTCATATTGCCTGCTTTCCTTCCTGAAAGTCCCTGTAGTGTCCATCTTGTTTACCCCATCCAATCCCTCTCCCTTCCACAGATGTCACGTCTCTGTTCCCCACTGTTTTGTGCTTCCCTCTCCCACTCCTCTTGTCTCCTCCTCCCCTTGTTGTACGTTCTGTGTGTTCACTCTTATACGGTCCTCGACAGTGTACACAAATAAAAAAAATTAATAAAAGATGAGTGGGGAAGGTGAGTCTGCTGGAAAGAGGCGGAATACAGTGATGAGTTTGAGAGAATAGTGTGTTCGGCTGGCTGCAGGTGCGAGCACGTTTGCAGTGGGCATGAATAATAATAATAATAATAATAGTTGTCACCATCATCATCATCATCATCATCCACCAATAAAAACACACTTAAATATACTGCACTGTAATCTATTTATTTATTTTAATCATTGTTCTTAAAACCAAAAAATAAGTTGGTTGTCGTTTGTGTGTACCTTGTGTATGCGGCATATGTGGAGCCTGTGCAACTGTTTCGCCACAGAGACTGTGCAGGACTTGTATCTAACTACACACACACACACACACACACACACACACACACACACACACACACACACACACACACACACACACACACACACACACACACACACACACACACACACACACACACACACACACACCACCTAACTTTGTTGTTTTTTGCATCGATCTCAGGTTCATCGAGGAATTTGTACATAAACCACTTGAGCAGGACAAAAACACGAGTAGATATCCGTGTACTCTAACGTCATTGTCAAAGACCTTAGTGGTCCGTGGACAAACACCGATGATGTATGGGATTTGAACCTGGCTCCCTACATCATGAGCCGTGGGTTCAGATGGTAAACACTAGCAGACCAACCGTACATACGTGCGTTCAGGCTCGGTGCACATGTTTGCACATGCATGTTCACAAGTCATGACATCATAATAATCGTGTGTTTGTCTCCTTATCAACTTTTAGTTGCACTGCGGGTTGTTGTCGGAGCATTAAAAGTAAATCTCACATTGTGGACCGGTATCACTTGTAGACAAGGAAGCACAAGCAGGAACACTACTCTCCGTCAATAAACCGGCTTGGTTTTTCCCTCCAATCCTTCTTCTTTAACGGCCACTATTATTCCCACTTGTAGGGTTGGCCGGGGGAAGCTTGGCCCAAGTATTTCACGAACCGGCTAGCCTGGCCTGATATTCGACGAAGTAGTTGGGGCGGGAATTTGTAATTTGTTCATGGTCACCGAAGGACACCGTGGGATCTTTAACATCCACCAACTAAAGCTTGCAGACGCGACGCCCAGGTTACCGTCCATCCGAGAGCCGGCACACGCATTGATTAATCACCCTCCCTGTGACACACCAGGATGGCAACTTGTAGCTGTGTCAGGATTCAAACCCAGGCTGGGCAGCTAAGAAGCAAGTGTGCATACATTGAGGCAATCTAACCAGCTCCACCCAAAATAAAAATAAAAAATTCCCTCGTAACTACCTCGAGTAATAATCCTCTTGGGTCTAACTCCCTTTTCCAGAGGTTTAGAATCCCTGTCGCTGACTGCTGCATTCAGTGGGATTTGTACTGACAACCGATGGGATGCCTGACCAGTAATGGGTCTGAAATGTTACTTCTTTCCAGTCCCAGCTAGTCATGTTTGTAGGTTTGCACTGGAGCCAGCTTATTGCCCTTCACAGTATCGCGTTGGCTGCATCTCGCTCGACTCCGACTTCTAAAAGGGAACGTAAGCTTCCTTTGTGCAAGTTTACGGGAAGCATCTCGGGCAGCAGGAAGCTGTGTGACATTGGATTTTGAGATGTCATTCCTTTTTTTTACAGAATGACAGACACGTCCTCGGTCGAACTGGAGCCGCCTGGCCACACGGCCTTGCAGCTATTGTGTCAGGAACCTCGGCAAGCTTGTTTATCTACCCCTGTGTTCCGGCTGGCCGTGCCCCACTTTTCCAGCTTGCTTTTAATAGCAAACTGAGAAACTGTCGTTTCGTTTTCTCAAAGTGTGTTTAAAAACTACAAGTCTGGAGACGGCGATGGTTCACGAGGGGACGCCACGGGCAAACTGGCGGGAATCGGGAAAGACGTAAATGATAAAAGTTGTGGTACTCGAAGAGCACTACTTGCATACCAACTTTCATTCGAAACAATTGAAAACTCTAGGAGCTCGATGCCCAATTTATTGATTTTTTTTTTTTGACATTTTCGAAGTTCGTGACCTTGTGACCTTGACCTTGGGACGAAAATGAAAAATCAAGCTCCGTGGGGCTATGCAGGTGCCATTGGGCTAACCAAACACCAAAACCCCTGCCAGATTCGACAAACCCCCTCGGAGAAGATGTAACTTGAAACCGACTACCCCCTAAAAACACATGTTTTTTGGGCGTGGCTCAGCCCACAATGGGCGCAGCACGACCATTCTCCGGAAAACACAACTAGATCATGATACAAGCCTCGCACCCTAATTTTATCAAGATCGGATCAAAACCCACAGAGCTATGCTCGGGACAGACAAACAGACAGACAGACACCCATAACGAATATAGTGGTCACTTACTCGTGAACCAATAATCAGGTTTTCTGTAGTTCCCTACGGGTGCAAGTCAAATTAATTTCATCGCCTGATCAAGAATGTAATTCCGTAAAATTAACTTTTCATTCAATGAGACTGTGTGTGCCAAAGTTTTTAATCACCAAATGTTATAAATCCATCTTTCTACTTTGTATTGTGTTACATAAGTTTCCTTTGGCCTGGCAGGACAGCTAAGTACGCGCACTTGACTTTGAGCTGTGTAGCCTGGGTTTGAATCCCGACTCTGCTATAATCTCTCATCCTGGTGTTCCGCATGCAGGCGAGGTGCCGTCTCGTGCAAACCTCATGCAAATGGATGTGTGCACCGTCCCTCGGATGGACGTTAAACTGGAGGTCCCGTCTGCCATTTGCTTGTCTTTGGTGGACATTGAAGATCCCACGGCGTCTTTCACGACGAATCGGGACGTTATCGCCAGTCCCTTGAACTAATTACAAGTTCCTGAGTAAATTGGCTCCAGTGGAACATCTGGTCTTGCCAGCCAGTTTATGAAAGACTAGGGCTTGGACATTTTCCCCGGCCGACCCCTTAATAAAGTGGGAATAATTGGGGCCGTTAAATAAGTAGTTGTAGTGATCTTGCAGAAGATTCCTTCCGCTTTGCCTTTTTCAGCTGGTTTTTTTTTTTTGCTTTGTTTGTTTTTCTCCATATGCTTGGTTTAAGGGTTATTTTTTCAATGTAAGTGGTATGGATATTTGCTTTTATGCTTTACTCTTTTAATCAACTTTTATTGAAAGCTCAAAGTGGGATCTTTGAATTTTTTTTTTTTGTTCAAAAAAATAGAATATAATAACTTCTTCAATATTAAGACTGGGAAGAATAGGGAAGGAAACGTACCTTTCCTCCTGATATCTACCCTCCTTTACATGTTCCCTCCCTCTCGTCTGCCCTCCCTCACGCCTACCTTCACTCTCATATACCCTGCCTCACGTCTTCCCTGCCTCACGTCAACCCTCCCTCTCATCTTCCCTGTCTCACGCCTACCCTCCCTCTCATCTTCCCTGCCTCACGTCAACCCTCCCTCTCATCTTCCCTGTCTCACGCCTACCCTCACTCTCATATATCCTGCCTCACGTCAACTCTCCCTCTCGTCTACCCTGCCTCACGCCGACCCTGCCTCACGCCCACCCTGCCTCACGCCCACCCTGCCTCACGCCCACCCTGCCTCACGCCCACCCTGCCTCACGCCCACCCTGCCTCACGCCCACCCTGCCTCACGCCCACCCTGCCTCACGCCCACCCTGCCTCACCCCCACCCTGCCTCACGCCCACCCTGCCTCTCGTCTGGCCTCCCTCACGCCTACCCTCACTCTCATATACCCTGCCTCACGTCTTCCCTGCCTCACGTCTACTCTCCCTCTCGTCTTCCCTGTCTCACGTCAACTCTCCCTCACGTCTACCCTCCCTCACGTCTACCCTCCCTCACGTCTACCCTCCCTCACGTCTACCCTCCCTCACGTCTACCCTCCCTCACATCTACCCCCCTCGTCTACCCCCCCTCGTCTCCCCCCTCGTCTACCCCCTCGTCTACCCCCCCTCACGCCTACCCTCCTTCCCTCACGCCTACCCTCCTTCCCTCACGCCTACCCTCCTTCCCTCACGCCTACCCTCCTTCCCTCACGCCTACCCTCCTTCCCTCACGCCTACCCTCCTTCCCTCTCGTCTACCCTCCTTCCCTCTCGTCTACCCTCCCAAGCCTGGTGTTGGCTTAGTGGTTAGGGTGGCAGCTTGGGATCCTAGATTCCTGAGTTCAAGCCCCGTTAGCCACTGAATTAAAATACAGCAGGAGGTTGGCTCAGCCTGTCATCCTTCCGAGGTCGGCAAAATGAGTACCAGTGTACTGGTAAGGGGGACACTTCATCAGCGGCATAGCCACGTCCCAACCAATGATGCAACCAGCAGCCACAGGCTGCACTCGATAGAGAGGGAGACCCTCCTTCTCTCATCTACTCTCCCTCACATCCACTCTCCCCCAACTCCTCTCCCTGTTTAGACATTGTTTGGTTCTATGCCAACACACCCCAGCCTCTAATCAATCATGCACTTCCCTGTTATTGTGCCTCTCTTCAGATTAGCAATTTCTGTACACAAGCAAGTTGTGGGTCACGCGCATCATGATGCCCATGACTCTGGTTCTCTCAGACCTACCGTTACTGTAACAATCAGAGATTGAAGCCCACAGAGACCGAGTTGGTTCAACCGTGAATATTGTATCCAATTTAAACTGAACCAAGAGGTGGTTCCTTTTACAATCATTTTCTTGATTTTTCTGCAGCACTTACCCTTACCTCATTCAGATATTTCCCATACTAAACTTTGTTATACTGTACCAGTTATTCCAGCACTTTTGCTACTAAAGGTCATGTAATCCTTTTTTTGTTTTGTTAAATTATTTTTACAGTACTGTATTTTCATAATCTGGGAGGAATTTCCACATGAACTACAACTGCTCTCGGTAGAGCACGTACCTCCGCCAGGCCGTGCAGTTTACGTTATATATCCCACTGATAGGTCGGATCTGGATCCAGCCCTGAACCAAAATCGAATCTGCTTGTTCTTGTCTCCTATCCAACTCATCCACCAAGTTTCATCCGGATCCGTCCACAACGTTTTGAGATATTGTAGTCACAGACTGACTGTCTGTCTGTCTGTCTGTCTGTCTGTCTGTCTGACAAACAAGAAAACGTCGTACAGAGCACGATACTTGTAAAATCCATAAAACAAATTTGACCTCAAAAATAACTGGCTGGTTGAATTCAGTGACCTGAAAGATAAATCCTCTTCAGATTTCAAGTCAATCGGATGAAAATTGAGGATTTTCGAAATACTCCCGCAGTTGTTGACATCTTGGCCTCTGTTGATCTCAAAAATCATTGGTGGTTGAATTCTGTGAGCTGATATTAAAATCCTGTTCGAATTTCTCGTCAATCAGATGAATATTGAGGATTATAGAAATGACAAATATGATGACCTTTGTCCCATGTTGACCTTTTGACCTCAAAAACAACAGGCTGCTTGCTTATGACAAACTCTACCATGTGGTGAAGATCGGTTTAAAATTGTGACCTGTAGGCGACAGACAGACAGACAGACAGACAGGAAAAAAGACGTCATGCAGAGCACGATACTTGCAAAATCCATCCCTCCCTCTCCAAAGGTTGCCATGGATACATCAAATTGTCCATTTCATTAAGATTAAAATTGACAATCATAATCAAAGCTCAGGTGAATCGGATGAAAATTTATTATTTTTCAGATTGTAATTGATGATTATTTTGAAAAAAAAAATTGACCTTTTCACATCAAAAATAATTTGTTTCCCAATTCAGTGACACAATATGCAAATCATGTTCAAATTTCAAGTCAATCGGATGAAAAATGACAATTTTAGAAATATTGTTGTGGGCTGGGTATCGGCGACGAGCACGACCGCAAGATGGAACAGTAAAATCGGCTCCACCAAACACCCGCAATTTAGATCGTACCTTTCGGAAAACTCCGACAAGTACGGGTCCCTTACCGGACCGTGAAGCGTCAATAATTACACCACGTGGTACAGGGTTATTTGCCAATCTTCAAAATACCTAGAGCTCCACGTGGCGAGTTTACCGAGTATTCACACCCTCGACGGCCCTCGTACGGAACGAGCCGCTAGCGTGCTCGAACCGTGTGCAACCCGAGCGGATGATCACCGAGATCTCTCGGTCCAAAAGTCCCCTTACGGCGGCAACAACGGCCCTGCTAATTCTCCAACACACGTCACGCTAAGCCAATGGAAGGAAACACAGCAACAAACTGATACATTTAACACATGGGTTTATTCATAATGGGGGAAAGGAGGGAAGCACGCAAGAAGGCAGAGTTATCCGACTAAAGAGATGCACGTATGTACAGCAAGGCACTTAACAATTTATTACTTACTAGACTGGCGCCACACACACACACACACACACACACACACACACACACACACACACACACACACACACACACACACACACACACACACACACACACACACACACACACACACACACACACACACACACACACACACACACACACACACACACACACACACACACACACACACACAACGGTGGCCACAGCCTTTATTGAGGCCTCCAGCTCAGAGGGAAAGGCGAGCTGAAGACCAGAGCCTGCCTCGGACCTGTCCACCTCGTGTGGTCTTCAAGCTGATTTGAACTGGGCACCAGTGAGAGGCGACCCAAATCCAGACACCAGCGAGCTGCGAGTGGCCTCCCAAGCTCTGCTCAGCACTCGTGCCGACAACCAAACCTCTCCTCTGTATCCCGAACCGTCTAACGCAGGAGGTTTCTCGGCCACCTCTCTGAGTCTCCGAGTTGAAGGTCAAAGCAAGGGCCGACAACTCCACGCCCGTTCAACCTCCTGCCCATCAGATCGACCATGACCCTGCCTGCTCGATGGTCATCAACTATATCAAACTCTCGCAAGTTCACCGAAGGAGAGACGGCACGCAACTCTTGCGGTTCTTGTCCCGGCAGGATCTCCCAAGCTCTCTCCTTCCCAGGATCTCCCAAGCTCTCTCCTTCCCAGCATCTCTCTCGCTCAAGCTCCCGTGGTCCGATCGCGCCCCACCCTTATTCACCCTGGCTTGGGGGGGGTGGAGGGGGACGCCTCCGCCCTCCCTGCTCTCCCTCACTGGACGGTTTTGGTGTGCAGAATCGCTCGTCGCCCTGTCGCTGGCCAAAACGCGTGGCAAGTCCGTCGATTGGCCCGGGGGCGTGGTGACGTCATGCGGACCGCCTTCCTCACCGTCGCGAGGCTCCTTGAACTCTGCCCACCAAACAGCCAGATGAACATTATTCTGTGTGGGCTCAGCCCACGTACGTGCTGACACGCACGCAGACAATGGCGTCGGTGTGAGGAAGCGAGGTGAAGGCGTGTTGTAGTTGATGGTGGTGTCAAAATAAACGAAAATCCTGACCATCAAAGTAACTTCGCAGCGCATGTACATTTAATCACCCATTAGACACGGGACGGGGACCCTAACTAAAAACACATACTTCCCGATATAACTGTTCTATACGACCTGTATGTTTGTGTGCACAAGGCTTCCAGATTCGCAACAATATAACCTCAAGATCAATAGGTTTCTCAGTTGAGACCACCTCTACAACCTGGTGAAGTTTCATGACGATTGGTTTCAAATTGTGACCTGTAGGCAACAAAATCGACCGACCGATTGACTTGAAAAATCTTCGATTTTTTTTCCACGTAACGAACAAACGGGTGAAAACATAACCTCCGTCCAGCTTGGTGGTGGAGGTACTTATGTACCAGACAGACATTTATCGACCTCGTTGTGCTGATTTTAGATTATTTACAACACTAGCGTGGATTGGCTCGCTACACTCGCCTCTCCACACCTCCTTGCAGAGGTTGGCATCTCAGATTTGCTGTGTCGTCATGATTTACACCAATCATAAAACAAACATTTCTGTCGCAGAAATTAATTTATATTATAGGTGATACGAGCAGAGGACCAGCCCGACAGAGGATCTTGTTCCAAGCATGCAACACATTCTTCTGATACATACCTTGATCTGAGCGGTGTGTAGGCAAGTGACGGCTCTGTATAGGAAAAATAAATAACCCCGGTTTATGTGCATGAATTAAAAAAAACCTCCCTCCTGCCAATAATTCAAAACACCTCACAGCACTGTAAAACATGGGGACAGGAACACTGTTGCACTAAATGGTGAGACTTGTAATACCTGCCCCCACCTGCAGGTGGCGCTACACGATACACATTTGCAGAGAATTTGCATCACCCCTCCTCGCCAACGCCCTCCCCCCAGACCACCGGCAAAGATAAAAAAAAAAAACACCCCTATACATTAATTGGGGTTATGCTGATCCTCTTGAGCAAGTCTGGATGTAATTGGGCCAGAACTGTAGGAGGAGTAGCCCGACGAACAAACACCAGTCTGTGAGTTATAGTCAGGATTACTGTAACATTGACAAACACACCTGATGTATGGCTTTTTCACAAGGAAAGCTGGACTTGGGTGGGAAGGGGGCACTCGGCGCATTAATCCTGTGTCATCTCCATGTTACCGACAACCCAGCAACACAACACAACGCAATACCAAGTTTTATTATCGGTACCACCAAGTTTTATTGATTTTGTGTTTGTTTGTTTTTTTCCTAACGATATAAAAACCAACAACACATTTCCACTTTACCTGATGCATACAAAACAGACGTCTCCAACTTAGATATCACAACTCGTTAACGTCTGGATAATCTTAATCTCTCTGTCTCTGTCTCTGTCTCTCTCTCTGTGTTGCGCCCAATTGGTGTCCTGCTACCGCACTGTCACCTTGTTGTTCCATAAGCTTCACTCTTGTAGAGACTGAGACTGAGACTATTAGACAACAAAGGGAAAATTTAATGCCAAATTATACCATGTTCAGCTCCAATGGAATGTTAGGCATGACCAGTTGGTCCCTGAAAGAGACAGACAGAAAGGTGAAACCAGCCAGTAAGATTGGGTTTGGAAGGGCGAATGAAGATCAATGCTCTGGATGGGGGGTGCCGTGAGTTGGTGGTGCATTGCCTGCTTGAAGCCCTTGAGGGAAGAATGAGACAGAACAACTTCTGAAAGGCAGTTCCATAGATGGGAGAAGCGAGGAATGAAAGACTTGAGGTTGTGCAGTCAGCCTAAATTTTGGAAGTTTTAACCAAGAGGGTGTAACTGGAAGAACTTCTGCATGCTGGAGGAGCTCGGACGGTAGGAGGACTAAGAGCAGAGGAAAAAATAAATAAAACATTGTTCTGCGTAGGTTGGAGTAATCGGCAAAATTCTACATCTGCAGTACTTTTCCTTTCTGCCTTTTTAGATCATAATAGCAAGTCTGAGACTGGTTCAGTTTTCGCTCTTTGTGTGTTTTCCCCCGACAGTTCCTGATAATATCCCTGTTTCTCATTATGTATGCCAATTGCTTCGAAGTGTTTATCCAAATCCAGTTGAAACCTCTCTACTCCCTGTCGCTACCACTTTCCCAAGAAGACCATTCTATATATATATATATATATATGTGTTCATGACTCTGCTGTGTAAAGTGCCCTTTCCTCGATTATATTAAAACCCTCTTCTTTTGCATCCTGGTTTTGTCGCCGTCCAACTTGATAACAAACTATCCTGATTATATTTTGTCGATATCCTTTCATTATCTTGACCATCTCTATCAGATCCCCTCGTAATCGCTTCTTTTCTAATGAAGTCCTGTGTCCTTCAGCCACTCCTCATAGATGAGTCGAGCCAGCCCCAGAATCGATCTGGTTGATGTCTGCTGAACACTCAATGACAGCTATGGGGTCACCAAAACGTAGCTCGATCTATACGAGTTGACTGACCTGATTTCACGGCCTTGCTGGATTCGAGTGTTGGCACTCCATGGATGACATTATGTCATCTTGTCCGGACTCGCACAAGGCTGGGGGCCATGATTTTGTTGATGTTTGTGGCATTCAAATCGACTTTGAGTCCACACACCTCATCCTTGGGCCATCCTGAAGGTCTACACCTTACAGCTTGAGTTGGGTTGAAGTTGTATGCATGTTGGGCTGAGATATGAAGCGGCATGCAATGGAAATGCACATACAACACAAGTGGCTCTTGGGTGCTCTGCCAGTTTATGCAGTGGAACCATCACACACGTCATAAGCAAAGGAGACAACGCACATCGAAGGAGTCCAGTCTTTGGAGATCGGCAGCGGTGGTGGTCGACGTTTCTGCTCCATTCAGAAGAATGGAAATGACTTGTGCACCACGCATCTTGATCTTTGTCGACTTTTGAATACGACGCTTGTTGAATGAAGGACCACAGATGATTTGGAGCCACCGCTGCTTTTGTAATGTGAGACGATGTCGCAGGAAGAAGGGCCCCGGCTTGTTAACAGATCTAAGCTCAATAAACTCGTCAACAAAACTGGACAACATGGCCGAAGATGTGACGATGAGGTGTGTTGGTGTTTTCTAGAGTTACAGCCATCCATTTTTGTGTTGGTACACTCGATGCACATCCCGACTCGTTTCACTTCTTTCAAAAGTCTGCCAAGGCCTTGGTTTTGGCTTTGGGGACAGTTTTCAAAAATGACAGTCATTAAGTGCACAGTCAGGATCAGTCAGCCTTTAGTGATCGATCTGTTTGGCACGCAGGAATCGTTATAAGATGGTCAATAACTGTGTTGAATAACTCTGGGGCGAGTACACGTTCCTGATGAACTCGTCGGAAAGTTCATTTCCTACCCACACACAGCTTTTTTGTGTCCGTGCAAAGCGATCTGATGAGGGATAACGGATCTTAAGCAATTTCAAAATGGACTGTCGACAAACTGAGTCAAACGTAGCCTTGGAAACGATAAAAGCGATGGTAAATACGTCTGAAATTCCTTTGCTTTCTCAACCAGCTGTCAAATCGCAGATATCTGCTCAGTAATACTTCTGCCGGAGCAAAATCCAGAGTACAGAATTTGCGATAAAACCTGCATTTAATTTGAATACGCAGGTGAACCATTCAACCATAGCAGCTCCACCAGACGTCAGGAGTTTTGCCGTGATGTCACAGGGTCTCGAGTGCCCGACGATTCTTTTGCTTCATGAGGGCAGCCTGGACCTCAGTGCTGATCATAAGGCCCAAGTGGCAGTTATGATCACTGGGTTTCATTGGCAGTGGCATAGAGTAGGGGGTTTCAACAGGGGGGCTGTTTAAGAGATTGTAGACCTACTACTGCCATCTGTTCGAACAGTCCTCTGTGTTTATCAGTTGTGTTCTCTGGTTGTCCTTGATGACATTGGACCAATCCTGAGTGTGAATATTGCAGAAACAGCATTCTTTATAGATTGTGTTGGTCATGTGAAGCAACTGCAGTTTCTATGATGTCAGCTTTTAAAATTTATTTATTTCCCCTACCCAGTAGTTGGTGAACATATTTTGGTGGAGTGCATGGTCTCGTATCACCCTTTCGTCATGCTGACCTTCTGGCTTCAATTTTATTGAGGGTAGTCTCAGAGATCCATGTTTTTTTTTGTTTTTGTTTTTGCACAACAATTTTTTTTATATTTATTTATTTTATTTTTGCACAAGCATGCACGACCTCAGAGCAGAAGTTAGTCCAAGTCATCTTAGGATCCTCACAATGGCTGAGTACTGTGAACACGGAAGTTGTGGGTCATCAGCGGATCCATAATAGAAGCTGTATCAAGGCACCGTCTGCTTGGTCCCCTCGGTCTTGCTTTCAGCTGCAGACTGAGAAAGACAGGAGGTGATGGTCTGACTAGATGAGACCCCTGTATACCTGGCAGGATTGTGTGCTGGAGAACCAATGGCACAAGCTCAGAACATGGTCTATCTGTCTTTCGGGTGACGTCATCATTGCTGTACCACATATGCCGTCGATAGAAACATTTTCTTGGGTGATCAAGAACCTCCGATTCGAAGATCATGTAGTGCACTTAATAGGTGATTTCCACTGCAGTTTGCAGAGCCAGAGCAGACAGGACCAATGATGCCTCTCCTGGCTATGCAATCAGATCCGTTAATTGCATTGAAGTCACCCAATGCAACCAGAAATTCAAGGGACAAGACATCATAAAAACAGCCTTTACAGGCTTCATCATCCACAACATTGGATGCATAACAGACATGAACAGTCATTTGTCCATGATGGTTTTTGTACCTGGCTAAAGTAAGCGAAGTGATGAGGCTGAACCCTCTCCGTGCCCTGCTTCAAATGTGGTGACCAAATTCACAGGGTGGGGGTAAATGTGGAAGCTGTATACAATATTCCAAATGAAGCCTCACGAACATCCTGTGCAGTACTGTTCCACGTCACTAAATTCCTATAAAATGTTGCAACCATCTCTTTGGATTTACAATACATCCCCCTGTGAATCACCGTTTCCTCACCCCCTCTACCTCCTCGACCCAACCACCCACCCTTTCCACCACCATATCTCCTATCACCCCCAGATCCTTCTCCTGAGTCACATGCTCCACAAGTTCCTCTTGCATCATGCATATTTGAACCTGAGTTTTGAGCATCATTGAGCTAAGGGTTCAGATTGGACCACTAACAGGCCAACCTTGATTTATTTATTAATCGTTGTTTTTGTTCCATATGTTAGGTGAGTAAATCACACCAACTAAATCATCTGCGATTCGTCTGCAACATGTGACTTTCGAAATGACTTTGTGAATGCTAAACGAGGCATGTTTCACATGCGGGCCGGTGTGTGTGTGTGTGTGTGTGTGTGTGTGTGTGTGTGTGTGTGTGTGTGTGTGTGTGTGTGTGTGTGTGTGTGTGTGTGTTCACAGTCACTCGGTGTGGCTCGCTCAATTTAAATTACTAGTACGTGGCCGTACATGCAAAAAGAAAAAAAAAAAAACTTTCAAACCACGTGCCAGAAACAACAACCACACAGGCCATTCCCTCGCTCTCGCGTGCCTGTACGTGCGTGGCCGTACGTGCAAAAAAAAAAAAACCTTTCAAACCGCATGCCAGAAACAACAACCACACAGGCTGTTCCTTTGCTCTCGTGTGCCCGTACGTGCGTGGCCGTACGTGCAAAAAAAAAAAATCACTCAAACAACCACACAGGCCGTTCCTTCGCTCTCGTAAACGACAACTGGATTGGGGCATTGTGTTTATCTATAAATGCGCATAAGAAATCGAGAAATTATTAGAATACAGTAAGTCATCACTATCCGAAAGTCCGTACGTTGTAACCCATAATTGGGAACGCGGCTGAGGATCTCTTCCCCAATGGCCACGCCTACGCAGCAACGTGTCCTATCATTGGTAACTAAATGGCACCCTTTCGCCATCGGCCACGCCTATGCAGCAACATGTCCTGTCATTGGTTTGGTAAATAAATGGCCAAAACTTGGGAACCACTTGTCCGATTAATATCAAACCTTGAAAAGGCACATACTCAGGTCCACAGCAATATACCTGGCAAGTTTCAATTAGATCAGACCAGCGGTTGTTGAGAAACAGCGGACACACACACACACACACACACACACACACACACACACACACACACATTGCTGGAATTATAGATAGATTTATTTGACTTTAAAAAGTTTACCACTCACCAGGAAATGGTGGTACAACATCAGGTGGTGGAGGTTGGATTTGTCTAATTAGAGGATAAAATATGCTGCTTGTGAAATAAATTTTGGCATCAACTTTATTTATGCCCGTTCTCCCGTCATTTCAAAACTGAATGTTGAGCTTTTCAAACGAAGTGTGGGAAGTGGCCGCTATAAACGTGAGACGGACGAACACACGGACAGAGACACCATGGTTAACAATATATAATCGATGACTTCCCTTCCAAGGAACTTCAACACAGAAAGAGACTATTCGGCCCATCAAGCCTGCATAATGGTTGCCAACCTTTGACAGTTTGTTTTGTATAGAGTTAAGGCTTGTGGAAGAGCTAGAACAATGAACAGATCAGAATACAACAGGACAAAAGGAACAGTAGAGGACATCAACGGCAGAGTAGAGGGACACTTGGACAAACAACGGGGTGGGGAGGAATGGGGAGGTTAGAATGGATACAGAAGGAAACTTCTTCCCTCCCCCTCCCCCCAACATGACTAACAGTAAACATCATTTTTAGCTCGCCTGTTTGAAGAACAGAGAGCGAGGGCGATACCCCCCGGCGTGAGCGTGAAAATGTTAAAATTTTTGGTGCAAGTTATTTTTTCCTTTCTAATGTTTTTATCTACCACACTATTTTATATGCCCGATATATATATATATATATATATATATATATATATATATATATATATATATATATATATATATATATATATATATATATATATATATATACATACATGTGTCGTCCGTCCGTCCGTTCCTGTCCGCACTCTAACTCCCGAAGTTTTAAACTTTCACGTTTCATATTTGGTACATAGGTATAGACCGTGGAGACGGTGTGTCGCGACATACGTTTGTCATCTAAAGTGGTTGCCATGGCAACCAGGATGCTGTTTTCCATGTCGTAGCACAATTCTGTATATACCTTCTTGTTCGGGCGTATATTGTGCTCACTTGCGCTCTTGTCACTGATTACAATATACATATATTGCTTTTGAAATTATTTGGATCAGACTTCACTGCAATGCTTTATAAAAAAAATATTAATTTTGAGACGAGTCTTTTAAAAACGATAAATGAAAAACAGGAGAGCATTGGGTGGCTTTGACACCAACTCTGGTAAACTTACCCTGTACATTCACAAGCCCCAAATATGTTCTTCCTATCAGTATTCAGAAGCACCTCATCTCGATACACAGTCCATTCACTGGTAGAGATCCATGGGAGTTTGTGCAGCACACGCCCGTCCACTCGGGCCTTGCACCCACCACACATGGTTGGGAATTTGTAATACGAGCAGGTGTCATTCGGCGAGCTGGGAAAGTTCTCCAAGTCTTTTGTTGTGCTGAGGCACAGCCCTTTCTCTCGGGTACTTTTCCAAGTATGTTTGGCTTTCTTTCGAAGCGTTGTGAGCCATTTCCGGGAACACTCCTTATCTCGCACACATGATGTATGTTCAGCTGCCCTGATGAACCCAGTTTCCCTGCTGTTTCTGTGCATGCGCACAAAGCATTCTGGTGCGGATGACGTTTTGAAAGTCTCGTATTGCAAAACATACATGTTTTTTTTTGTTTGTTTGTTTGTTTATGATGTCTCCGCAGCTGAGAACCGGAAACGTTATGTTTTTAGGTTGTCCGTTCGGCTGTCCGTCCGTCCGTCCGTCCGTCCGTCCGTCCATGCGTGTAGCAGATTTTCGTTACCGTGATAGCTTGTGAACCGCTGAAACGATTTTGACCAAACTTGGTACAAGTATGGACTGCAATGCAAACATGAACTGATTAAAGTTTGGGTTCAATAGATTAAAGGTCATGTTCCCTTCGAAGATCATTTTGCAGACCATAACTCGAGTGCGAAGCATCTGATGTTCTCCCTCTTCTACTTGTATCTCTTTTTCTCTCTCGCACTCTCCCTTGTGACCTTTTAATTGAGATCAAAGGTAACGGTGGGTTGACATTTAGCGTGTGCGGAGGCATATCCACGTCAAATTATATTGTCTAGTTGCCATTAAATTCTTTGTTTCGTTGCTTTGTTGTGAACCATGTATGTTTGTGTGGTTATACGATTGGGGGAACTGGCGCATGGACCCCAGTGCTGCTTGTTTCTATCCAACATAATGAGTCAATCATCTCGTGCATTGATTCAATGTGGTTGACTGATAGATATGAAAGCTATTCTTCAATATCAGACTTGTGTAATTTCTATATTTTGAACAGCTGGGAGGGGGTGTTGCATTAAGAGTATCGTGCCACACCCGTCCTTGGATGGTCAATTTTGAATTAATTGTGCCCTCAAATCTCCCTGTTAGTTAATGAGTGAGACGTTGCATCCTTTGTTTCAGGGTGGTGCTCTCGAGAGCCTGTGGTTTCGATTTTAACCACAGTTTTTTTTTTTTTGTGTGTGTAAAACTAATAATTAACCCAAACAAACATCATCCCGTGCACATTTCAGTTGGTTGCATTGTGTTTGACCTCCATAATGGCATCATGACACGTCATCAGATCCACAATATGCTGAATGACATTTGGCACAAAATGATACTAGTTGTGCCTGGATGGAGTTGTGCCATCGGGTTCAGGTTTTCAATTTTTATTAAACAAGGTTAACATGGTCACATGTAAACGATTTTACAGTATGCCATCCTCTTGAGCCAAAACAAGAGTGAAATCTGGATCGGCGGCTCTGCATTAATTATTATTATTATTATTTTTATTATTTTTAACCATAATCTGTCGTTATAGACCTGAATACCTCACAGAGGTCATCTTTGTTTGGACGGGATGTGTTTGTTTACTTATGTACATGATGTATGACGTGCGCGCCGTGTCGCATTCAGGGTCAGAGATTCACTTTTTGTTTGATTTTATTGTGCGTGTTTGTGACTATGGGTTGACTGCCTGAACTCAATTGAGATTGTGGATCTTCTGATGTCGGTAATCGACAGAGACATGACAGAAGTAAATAGACACCATGATTTTAAAAGAAATTCTTTCTTGAACATTTAAAGTACATTTGATCCATTTTAATACACACACTAGTATTTGGTAGATTTGCCATTTACAGATTTCAACGCTTTTACTCTTTCAGACATAGAACTAACGAGTTCTGAAATTTTCTCTTGTGGGATTTCTGCCCGTGATGTTGGTTTCCTGGAATTTTTCTGCACAGCTTGATCCAACACGGCTCAGAGGTGTTCAATGGGATTCATGTCAGGAGACTGACTTGGCCATGGAAGTCGCTTGATCCCATTTCTGTCCTGCCATTCTTTCGTCTTTTTTTTTTTTTTTGCAGTGTGGCATGGAGCTCCATCTTCCATGAACAGTGTTGTTATTAACCATCTGACCAGTGGAGAAGACAGGAAGACGTCCATCCTCAAGGACAGAAATGTGTATCCTAGAGTTGATGTTGCCAACGCACAAGCTCTGACCGACCAGTGCTCCAGATTGCTCCCCACACCATCACTGAAAAACCATCATGTTTGACAGTTGCCTGCAATCGGTTCAAGGAGAACTCTTGACTGGGAAGTCTCCAGACCCATAAGCGTCCACTGACAGATTATTGAGCAAATTGGGACTCACCTGAAAAAGATGACTGTTTAACAAAACTCCAAGGGTCTGGTGGACATCTCGTCAGCTCACTTCTTTCTCCTTTGAATGTTGGCTGGTCTAAGAAGAGGTTTTTTTTCCTAGCTGCTCTCCCATAGTAGCCCAGTTGATGAAGGTACCACATGGCAATTCTTGAGCTAACTTGGACCTCCTCTACAACATCTGCTGCCTTGCAACGGGGAGTTTTCTCAATGGACAGCTTGACAGCTCGAAGACAACTTTCTGAGTGCCATGGTCGACCAGAACGGGTAGCTGTGGGTTCCTTGCCTTCGCTGGTTAATTGCACAATTACCCGATTGACTGTAGAAAGCGGAATGCCAAGGTTCTAAGCTATCTGACACTGGCTGACTCCACCTTCTGATTGGCCAACAATTCGTCCTCTTTGAAAATCGCAAAGTTCGTGTGCTCCCTGGGTTCGAGGCATAGTCAATTGTCGTACAAGACCCAGGAACTCATTTCTGCAAATAAATAGTCGAATATTTGTACAAATCGCTGAGTAAAACTTACTTTATACAGATGAAATGAAGAAATTTAAGGTGTCTACTTCTGTCATGTCTCTGTACTGATGTGGATCCTTGACTGAGGTTGTGGATCCACTGTTTGGAGAGGTTCTGAGCTGTTCGGATCAAGACCTCAAGTAAGAACGGTGTGTGTGTGTGTGTGTGTGTGTGTGTGTGTGTGTGTGTGTGTGTGTGTGTGTGTGTGTGTGTGTGTGTGGGTGTGGGTGTGTGTGTGTGTATTCCACTTTAGTCAGGACACCTGCAGCAAATGCTGTTGGTGCCTTCGGGGTTCCATTCCAGTTTAGAGGTGCTGGAGGCAGACATGTTGTACAAGTTGGATCATTCATGTTTTTACATGTGTAAGGAGTGTGCAAATATATATATATATATACATATATATATATATATATATATATATATATATATATATTATTGTGTGTGTATCACTCAGAATTACACAGTTGAGGAAGCTTACGGATGTAAAGTTTTGACTTTAGGGAGAGAGATAGAGAGAGCAACCTGTTAATGGATATAAGATCTGATTATTGATGGAACAGCTGAAGAGAAGATCTGAGGTTTTTTTCATTTACAGGTGTACAGCAGGTTGAAAAAAATAATATAACATTCCAAGGGAAAAAGTTGTGAATGAAATTGCTTTGTATTGATGGCTTTGCCCTTCAAGTCGAACAATACAACCTTGTGTGTGTGTGTGTGTTTTTTTTTATTTTTATTTTTATTTTTATTTTTATTTTTTTCTCCACAGGTGGCCGTGATGTCTCTAACCTTGTTCCCCATCCGCCTTCTCCTGGCTCTCTTCATGATGCTGTTGGCCTGGCCCTTTGCCTTCCTGCCCTACTTTTGGCGAAATAAAGACAACTCAATGGTGCCATTTCCATGGTGGCTCAAGTAAGGGCTGTTTGTTTGGTGGATTCGTTTTGGTGGATGTCACAAGAAGTAGAATAAAAATTCAAGTCGTATGGTAGAGCTGGTACGACTACTCGTAAAGGGATGACCCAACCTTTCTCTCCCCAAACTTCCACATGTCCTCAATCTTCTGCTTTGTTTCGTCATTGTTGGAAATTTTTGATCAACTCTAAAAGTTATAGAATAACTTACAAAAGTTAACAATGAGATGAACTTTTCCCTTTTCAAGGTGATTCATTTGAGGGAGGATTTTAAGACTCGCTATTTTCACAACAGTGTCTCGTGACCAGAACGGCAAAACTTTTATATTGTTCATGGATTGTTTGTTTTTGTTTGTATTCTCGGATGATTGTGTGAATACGCAAATTAAAACATCCACTGGACTCCAACCTCCTCACTTTTGAAGTGAAATGAAAAAAAAAAACGTTCCATCCTTGTTGGTAAAATGGTCAAACTTTAGCATAAACTCCATTTTTCAGTCTCCAATATAAAATGTAAGTAGTGCCTTCATCTGTGCGCAAGAAGAACATGATATGGATTAATGATTTCTCGAAACTACCACAATATGGATTAACATTGCTCGAAACTACCACGATATGGATTAAGGATTGCTCAAAACTACCACGATATGGATTAAGGATTGCTCGAAACTACCACGATATGGATTAAGGATTGCTCAAAACTACCACGATATGGGTTAAGGATTGCTCGAAACTACCACGATATGGGTTAAGGATTGCTCAAAACTACCACGATATGGATTAAGGATTGCTCAAAACTACCACGATATGGATCAACGATTGCTCAAAACTACCACAATATGGATTAACATTGCTCAAAACTACCACGATATGGATTAAGGATTGCTCAAAACTACCACGATATGGATTAAGGATTGCTCGAAACTACCACGATATGGATTAAGGATTGCTCAAAACTACCCTATATGGGTTAAGGATTGCTCGAAACTACCACGATATGGGTTAAGGATTGCTCAAAACTACCACGATATGGATTAAGGATTGCTCAAAACTACCACGATATGGATTAAGGATTGCTCAAAACTACCACGATATGGATAAACGATTGCTCAAAACTACCACGATATGGATTAACGATTGCTCAAAACTACCACGATATGGGTTAAGGATTGCTCAAAACTACCACGATATGGATTAAGGATTGCTCAAAACTACCACGATATGGGTTAAGGATTGCTCAAAACTACCACGATATGGATTAAGGATTGCTCAAAACTACCACGATATGGGTTAAGGATTGCTCAAAACTACCACAATATGGATATAGGATTGCTCAAAACTACCACGATATGGGTTAAGGATTGCTCAAAACTACCACGATATGGGTTAAGGATTGCTCAAAACTACCACGATATGGGTTAAGGATTGCTCAAAACTACCACGATATGGATCAACGATTGCTCAAAACTACCACAATATGGATTAACATTGCTCAAAACTACCACGATATGGATTAAGGATTGCTCAAAACTACCACGATATGGATTAAGGATTGCTCGAAACTACCACGATATGGATTAAGGATTGCTCAAAACTACCCTATATGGGTTAAGGATTGCTCGAAACTATCACGATATGGGTTAAGGATTGCTCAAAACTACCACGATATGGATTAAGGATTGCTCAAAACTACCACGATATGGATTAAGGATTGCTCAAAACTACCACGATATGGATAAACGATTGCTCAAAACTACCACGATATGGATTAACGATTGCTCAAAACTAGCACGATATGGGTTAAGGATTGCTCAAAACTAGCACGATATGGATTAAGGATTGCTCAAAACTACCACGATATGGTTTAAGGATTGCTCAAAACTACCACAATATGGATATAGGATTGCTCAAAACTACCACGATATGGGTTAAGGATTGCTCAAAACTACCACGATTTGGGTGAAGGATTGCTCAAAACTACCACGATATGGATTAACGATTGCTCAAAACTACCACGATATGGATTAAGGATTGCTCAAAACTACCACGATATGGTTTAAGGATTGCTCAAAACTACCACAATATGGATATAGGATTGCTCAAAACTACCACAATATGGATATAGGATTGCTCAAAACTACCACAATATGGATATAGGATTGCTCAAAACTACCACGATATGGGTTAAGGATTGCTCGAAACTACCACAATATGGATATAGGATTGCTCAAAACTACCACAATATGGATATAGGATTGCTCAAAACTACCACGATTTGGGTGAAGGATTGCTCAAAACTACCACAATATGGATTAAGGATTGCTCAAAACTACCACGATATGGGTTTAGGATTGCTCAAAACTACCACGATATGGGTTAAGGATTGCTCGAAACTACCACAATATGGATATAGGATTGCTTGAAACTACCACAATATGGATATAGGATTGCTCAAAACTACCACGATATGGGTTAAGGATTGCTCGAAACTACCACAATATGGATTAAGGATTGCTCGAAACTACTACAGTATGGATTAAGGATTGATCGAAACTACCACAATATGGATTAAGGATTGCTCGAAACTACCACAATATTGATTAAGATTGCTCAAAACTACCACAATATGGATTAAGGATTGCTCGAAACTCGCACAATATGGGTTAATGATTGCTCGAAACTACCACAATATGGATTAAGATTGCTCAAAGCTACCACAATATGGATTAAGAATTGCTCGAAAATACCACGATATGGGTTAAGGATTGCTCAAAACTACCGCAATATGGGTTAAGGATTGCTCAAAACTACCACGATATGGATTAAGGATTGCTCATGCTCAAAATTACCATGATATGGATTAACGATTGCTCAAAACTACCACGATATGGGTTAAGGATTGCTCAAAACTACCACAATATGGGTTAAGGATTGCTCAAAACTACCACGATATGGGTTAAGGATTGCTCAAAACTACCACGATATGGGTTAAGGATTGCTCAAAATTACCACAATATGGATAAACGATTGCTCAAAATTACCACAATATGGATAAACGATTGCTCAAAACTACCACGATATGGGTTAAGGATTGCTCAAAACTACCACGATATGGATTAAGGATTGCTCAAAACTACCACGATATGGATAAACGATTGCTCAAAACTACCACGATATGGGTTAAGGATTGCTCAAAACTACCACGATATGGGTTAAGGATTGCTCAAAACTACCACGATATGGATTAAGGATTGCTCAAAACTACCACGATATGGATTAACGATTGCTCAAAACTACCACGATATGGGTTAAGGATTGCTCAAAACTACCACGATATGGATTAAGGATTGCTCAAAACTACCATGATATGGGTTAAGGATTGCTCAAAACTACCACAATATGGATATAGGATTGCTCAAAACTACCACAATATGGGTTAAGGATTGCTCAAAATTACCACAATATGGATTAAGGATTGCTCAAAACTACCACAATATGGATAAACGATTGCTCAAAACTACCACGATATGGATTAATGATTGCTCAAAACTACCACGATATGGGTTTAGGATTGCTCGAAACTACCACAATATGGATATAGGATTGCTCGAAACTACCACAATATGGATATATGATTGCTCAAAACTACC
Source organism: Eptatretus burgeri (assembly GCF_056783735.1). Lineage (NCBI taxonomy): Eukaryota > Metazoa > Chordata > Myxini > Myxiniformes > Myxinidae > Eptatretus > Eptatretus burgeri. The sequence goes on along the minus strand of NC_140967.1, from coordinate 106,101,289 downwards.
ACGATATGGGTTAAGGATTGCTCGAAACTACTACGATATGGATGAAGGATTGCTCGAAACTACTACAGTATGGATTAAGGATTGCTCGAAACTACCACAATATGGATTAAGGATTGCTCGAAACTAGCACAATATGGGTTAAGGATTGCTCGAAACTACCACAATATGGATTAAGATTGCTCAAAGCTACCACAATATGGATTAAGGATTGCTCAAAACTACCACGATATGGGTTAAGGATTGCTCAAAACTACCACGATATGGATTAAGGATTGCTCAAAACTGCCACAATATGGATTAAGGATTGCTCAAAACTACCACGATATGGGTTAAGGATTGCTCAAAACTACCACGATATGGGTTAAGGATTGCTCAAAACTACCACGATATGGGTTAAGGATTCCTCAAAATTACCACAATATGGATAAACGATTGCTCAAAACTACCACAATATGGATATAGGATTGCTCAAAACTACCACGATATGGGTTAAGGATTGCTCAAAACTACCACGATATGGATTAAGGATTGCTCAAAACTACCACGATATGGATTAAGGATTGCTCAAAACTACCACGATATGGATTAACGATTGCTCAAAACTACCACAATATGGGTTAAGGATTGCTCAAAACTACCACGATATGGATTAAGGATTGCTCAAAACTACCACGATATGGATTAACGATTGCTCAAAACTACCACGATATGGGTTAAGGATTGCTCAAAACGACCACGATATGGATTAAGGATTGCTCAAAACTACCACGATATGGATTAAGGATTGCTCAAAACTACCACGATATGGGTTAAGGATTGCTCAAAACTACCACGATATGGGTTAAGGATTGCTCAAAACTACCACGATATGGATTAAGGATTGCTCAAAACTACCACGATATGGGTTAAGGATTGCTCAAAACTACCACGATATGGGTTAAGGATTGCTCAAAACTACCACGATATGGATAAACGATTGCTCAAAACTACCACGATATGGGTTAAGGATTGCTCAAAACTACCACGATATGGGTTAAGGATTGCTCAAAACTACCACGATATGGATTAAGGATTGCTCAAAACTACCACGATATGGGTTAAGGATTGCTCAAAACTACCACGATATGGGTTAAGGATTGCTCAAAACTACCACGATATGGGTTAAGGATTGCTCAAAACTACCACGATATGGGTTAAGGATTGCTCAAAACTACCACAATATGGATATAGGATTGCTCAAAACTACCACGATATGGGTTAAGGATTGCTCAGAACTACCACAATATGGATTAAGGATTGCTCAAAACTACCACAATATGGATAAACGATTGCTCAAAACTACCACGATATGGATTAATGATTGCTCAAAACTACCACGATATGGGTTAAGGATTGCTCAAAACTACCACGATATGGGTTAAGGATTGCTCAAAACTACCACGATATGGGTTAAGGATTGCTCAAAACTACCACGATATGGGTTAAGGATTGCTCAAAACTACCACGATATGGGTTAAGGATTGCTCAAAACTACCACAATATGGATAAACGATTGCTCAAAACTACCACGATATGGATTAAGGATTGCTCAAAACTACCACGATATGGATAAACGATTGCTCAAAACTACCACGATATGGGTTAAGGATTGCTCAAAACTACCACGATATGGGTTAAGGATTGCTCAAAACTACCAGTATATGGATTAAGGATTGCTCAAAACTACCACGATATGGATAAACGATTGCTCAAAACTACCACGATATGGGTTAAGGATTGCTCAAAACTACCACGATATGGGTTAAGGATTGCTCAAAACTACCACGATATGGGTTAAGGATTGCTCAAAACTACCACGATATGGGTTAAGGATTGCTCAAAACTACCACGATATGGGTTAAGGATTGCTCAAAACTACCACGATATGGGTTAAGGATTGCTCAAAACTACCACGATATGGGTTAAGGATTGCTCAAAACTACCACGATATGGATATAGGATTGCTCAAAACTACCACGATATGGGTTAAGGATTGCTCAAAACTACCACGATATGGGTTAAGGATTGCTCAAAACTACCACGATATGGATTAAGGATTGCTCAAAACTACCACGATATGGGTTAAGGATTGCTCAAAACTACCACGATATGGGTTAAGGATTGCTCAAAACTACCACGATATGGGTTAAGGATTGCTCAAAACTACCACGATATGGGTTAAGGATTGCTCAAAACTACCACGATATGGGTTAAGGATTGCTCAAAACTCCCACAATATGGGTTAAGGATTGCTCAAAACTACCACGATATGGGTTAAGGATTGCTCAAAACTCCCACAATATGGGTTAAGGATTGCTCAAAACTACCACGATATGGATATAGGATTGCTCAAAACTACCACGATATGGGTTTAGGCTTGCTCAAAACTACCACGATATGGATTAAGGATTGCTCAAAACTGCCACAATATGGATTAAGGATTGCTCAAAACTGCCACGATATGGGTTAAGGATTGCTCAAAACTACCACGATATGGGTTAAGGATTGCTCAAAACTACCACGATATGGGTTAAGGATTGCTCAAAACTACCACGATATGGGTTAAGGATTGCTCAAAACTACCGCAATATGGGTTAAGGATTGCTCAAAACTACCACGATATGGGTTAAGGATTGCTCAAAACTCCCACAATATGGGTTAAGGATTGCTCAAAACTACCACGATATGGATATAGGATTGCTCAAAACTACCACGATATGGATTAAGGATTGCTCAAAACTACCACGATATGGGTTAAGGATTGCTCAAAACTACCACGATATGGGTTAAGGATTGCTCAAAACTACCACGATATGGATTAAGGATTGCTCAAAACTACCACGATATGGGTTAAGGATTGCTCAAAACTACCACGATATGGGTTAAGGATTGCTCAAAACTACCACGATATGGGTTAAGGATTGCTCAAAACTACCACGATATGGGTTAAGGATTGCTCAAAACTCCCACAATATGGGTTAAGGATTGCTCAAAACTACCACGATATGGGTTAAGGATTGCTCAAAACTCCCACAATATGGGTTAAGGATTGCTCAAAACTACCACGATATGGATTAAGGATTGCTCAAAACTACCACGATATGGATAAACGATTGCTCAAAACTACCACGATATGGATTAACGATTGCTCAAAACTACCACGATATGGGTTTAGGCTTGCTCAAAACTACCACGATATGGATTAAGGATTGCTCAAAACTGCCACAATATGGATTAAGGATTGCTCAAAACTGCCACGATATGGGTTAAGGATTGCTCAAAACTACCACGATATGGGTTAAGGATTGCTCAAAACTACCACGATATGGGTTAAGGATTGCTCAAAACTACCACGATATGGATATAGGATTGCTCAAAACTACCACGATATGGGTTAAGGATTGCTCAAAACTACCACGATATGGATTAAGGATTGCTCAAAACTACCACGATATGGGTTAAGGATTGCTCAAAACTCCCACAATATGGGTTAAGGATTGCTCAAAACTACCACGATATGGGTTAAGGATTGCTCCACACTGCCTTGTTTGGCTGCTCATTCCATGTTCTGAAAAAAGTGTTTGTTTTTATCGCCTTCGTCAGTGTTTGTTACCTTTCCACTGTTGATAAAAGTTTGTTACCTTTCCACTGTTGATAAAAGTTCGTTACCTTTCCACTGTTGATAAAAGTTCGTTACCTTTCCACTGTTGATAAAAGTTTGTTACCTTTCCACTGTTGATAAAAGTTTGTTACCTTTCCACTGTTGATAAAAGTTCGTTACCTTTCCACTGTTGATAAAAGTTCGTTACCTTTCCACTGTTGATAAAAGTTCGTTACCTTTCCACTGTTGATAAAAGTTCGTTACCTTTCCACTGTTGATAAAAGTTCGTTACCTTTCCACTGTTGATAAAAGTTTGTTACCTTTCCACTGTTGATAAAAGTTCGTTGCCTTTCCACTGTTGATAAAAGTTTGTTACCTTTCCACTGTTGATAAAAGTTCGTTACCTTTCCACTGTTGATAAAAGTTCGTTACCTTTCCACTATTGATAAAAGTTCGTTACCTTTCCACTATTGATAAAAGTTCGTTACCTTTCCACTATTGATAAAAGTTCGTTACCTTTCCACTATTGATAAAAGTTCGTTACCTTTCCACTGTTGATAAAAGTGTTTTGGTGAAGCCTCTGTGGCCAAACTTCAGTTATTTTGTTGTTTTCTCTCTTGCTTGATGTATTTAGTTTATTTGTTATTGTTTATTCAAATGCTGATATTTCCCCAATGCTTTATAATCGTCATCTTGTTGGAGTGGATCAAGTCCTAACTGCATCTTTCAGAACTTATTCAAACTAAATATTATCAAAGTTTTGTGTGTTTTTCACCTGCCATACATTCTGACGTGCTCCTGGTGACTTCTCTTCCCACCTACTCCATCACCCCTCTCCCCCTCTCCCCCCAACAGGCTTCTCGACGTCCCTTTGAAAATCATCATGCGGTGCCTGTGGTTTGTTGCCGGCTTTCACTGGATCTGCGTTAAGGGTTCACCGGCTCCCCCGCAGCGCGCGCCCATTCACACGATCGCTCCTCACTCTACCTACTTCGACGCCATTCCGGTCACCATGACAATGGCCTCCATCGTGGCCAAGAGTGAGAGCCAACACATCCCATTGTGGGGAAGTGAGTAAAGAATATTTTGCACATTTTGAGGAAGAAATGCTTTCCCAACATGAATGATGTAGTTTGGTGGAGTTTGATTTTGAATTTGCGTCGAACCCGGTAGGGAGGTTGCTTTTCGATCCAAGAAGAAAGTGCATGGCGCTCGAGAGCGAGTCGCTCGCCAGTCGGTAATCTTCTGATATTTTTGTCTCGTGCAGTCCCATCTTTGATTCGCATTGAAATCTTCATGTGCATCCGAGTGGATCATGTGACGTGTCGTCATTTGGTACTTTCCGCGCTCACACCCTGACATTCGGTGTTCTCTTGGGTCTCCATTATGGTTCTTATTTTGCTGTTTCAAAGAGAATGGAGTTTGGAGGGAAATCGTATTTTGATTAATAATAAAGGAGCCAGTTGAACGTCTTCTTTCATATGCAGCACATGGCTACTGGTGGAGACATTGCTTGACAGCGTGGCTGTGCTGCTGATGTAGTACCTCCTGTAGGTTACGGCAGGAACTTTTCAAATTTGTTTGTGACGCCGCTGATAACTCGCCCAATCGTTGTCAAAATATATCGTGGGATCTTCAACGTCCATCAAATAATGCCAGCAGATGGGACACCCGGGTTAAGGATGGCGTCCATCCGAAGGACGGCACACTGTGTGATGCAGCATTGTGTTCGACTTTCGGCTGCTCCCGTTAGGGGTCGCCACAGCGGATCATCCGTTATGATCCGCATACTGATTTGGCACAGGTTTTCCGCCGGATGCCCTTCCTGACGCAACCCTGGTCGCCTCTTACGACACAGGGATTTGGATTGGGTTTCGCCATGATTCCGGGCTGCCCTACACCCTCTCACAGCGCGGCCCAGTGTAGAGCTCCCGTCCTCAAGCGATCCTCCAACCCAAGCCTCCGAGTAGCCAGATTACAGGCGCACGCCACTACGCCCGGTTTTGTGATGCAGCATCAGACCTGCGAATCCGCAATTTGACATTTTGTATTTGAGTTACGAATGGAACCCAGACTGTTGACCAGTCAGAGGTAAGTTCTCTACATCTACATCATCCTGTCATTACAGTCTGTTGATGAATGCAGCATTTCATACCCATTGTCGAAAAGGAAATTCTACTGTGTGGTGGCAACATATTGGTGCGTTCAAGGCTTATCGCCATTCATCATTGTCAGCCTGCCTGGTCTTGGCTTAATGGTTAGAGTGGTGGATATGGGATCCGAGGATCCTGAGTTCAAATCCCACTTTACTGTTGAATTAATACCAGGTGGGGTTGACTCTGCCTATATCATCCTTCCGAGGTGGGCATAATGTTTGCCAGCTTGCTGGTATCCTTTGTCGGAGTGGCGACCCGTCCAGGATTGTGCCCAATAGCCAAGGAGACTGCTTAGGCAGCACCAACACTCTGCACAGAGTATGGTCCAATGGATGGATGGATGGATCATTGTCAGCACCCTCGTCCGATAGCATCGTCATTGTGACTATGAGGAAACGAATATGCGTGTACAGGGATGTCAGCATGGTAAATAGCGAGTAGCAAGAATCCACAACAGCAGGAACTCTGATGGGGATCATGTTGAACACACAACACGAAAGATGACGGCACATGGACACGGTACACGGTATTTAATCCTTGGGTAACGTGAGCAACACGCCATCAGGTTTCAGGGTGTTTAGCCCCCGATCGATTGACTGACAGGGTCGTGTTTTGGCAAAATGCTGTCGGCGTGCTCTCCGAGTTTCTTGTCGGCCTGTCCAGTGGAAGCAGCATGATTCTTTTGTTTTGCCTCGTGCATAAAACTATATCTGTAAATATTAAGGTATAAGCAGATTTGTAAAACGAACTTTCAGCGAAGCATTCTTGGAATGAGTTCCTCTCCAGGGAAATGTTCAAAACAAAGTGCTTGTATTGCATTTGTTTCCCTTTGACATGGTGGCCACAGCCCATCACATTTAAACCTTCGTGGATTTTTTACAACTTGACCCTTCGGGCTGGGTTCGAAGAAATTGTGAAGGGCGTCGTCCCTCCACACATCGACATATTAAGCTTTGATGGTGGAATGATTGCCGTACACATTTCTAGACCCTTGTACGAAGCTAAAAGCGGGGTTAAGCAATTGGTTCACTTTGTCTGTCTGTCTGTCTTTCCGTCTACAAACGTCAGTTTGTGATCGACGAACAACTTTATCTCAGTTGAATGTTTTATTTTGAACACAAATCGGAAAACAAACCTGCAGTTTGAGCATTACTTTGGCTCTGAATTTGGCAAATTGTGGGGAATCTTATCCTGAGCACGCGAGCACAGATGATTGTAAGGTTAAAAAAAAAAATTGTCTGGCAACGAAACAAAATTGAAAATCATTCCAAACAGGAAACTTACTGTTATTAAAGACGTCATAAAGGACACAAACAACCAGCACGAATAACTAACGTAACGTGTTAAATAAGGTTGTGTAAGAGATGCTGCGTCAACGGCGGTAAACTTCCGGATTTTTTTTTTTCTTCAACCTTTGTATTTTATTTCATTTGAATTATATTCTTGAACAATGTGGAACACAAATCACCTTTTTGTCATTACTTGGACAAAATATTGCGTCATTGTATGGCTTGTCATCCAATCAAATTTGCCTCTCGCTCTCTCTCAGCGTTGGTGGAATGTCGGGATTCAGACAAAATGGCAGCTCAAAGGAAATATAGATCGTGCTCGGATATGCAAAGCAAGAGTTAAAAAAAAAAGATCCTTCCCGTGTCCTTTTTCTCATGATTGTGTTGGGGTAACGAGGAGATTGGGACCATACTCTGCATAGAGCGTTGGTGCTGCCTAAGCAGTTTCCTTGGCTATTGGGCACAATTTTTGATGGGTCGCCACTCCGACACCGGATACCAGCAAGCTGGCACTCATTTTGCCGACGTCGGAAGGATGACCGGCCGAGTTAACCCCACCTGGTATTAACTCGACAGCTGAGCGGGATTTGAACTCAGGGTCCTAGGATCCAAAGCCTGCCACCCGAACCACGAAGCCAACACCAGGCATATTGGGTTAAGGTGTTCTATGAACTCTCATTAAACCTTGCTTCTCACCTTTGTTTTGTTGAAACCTTTTCATTTGCTTTTTTTTTTTCCTTCTCCCAGAGATTTTGAAAGTCCACCCCAGCTTTGGGCGGATCAAAAATATTTTGCGTCGGTCCGCTTGAGCGTTCCCATTTGATCCGACGGCTTGTGATGCTCAGGTCTCAGGTTCAAGTTCCGTATCCCAAATGTAATTGACCACACGAACGTCCTCCTAATTGTTGTACAAGTACATCGACCTCTCCTTTTGTGTTGTCCTGCATGTGATACATGTACAAGCTCCTCGGTGACTCTTCGATCGGTGCGAAAAACAAAACTTTCTTTTTCCTTGCAAGATGGAGACCTCACTAACTCGTCCTTCTTGGGTAGTTTCGTCTGCACGCGTTTCATCAGTTCCCGGGGAATTTGCTTGGATCGTCTCCCTCACCTACCATATTCAAATCCGTGACTCCGAGTCGCTTGAAGCAAACTGTAAAAATAAATAAATAAAATTCTCCTTTCGTATAAAATGAACAAAAAAAGGTAAACGTTCAATTTCCGTCCATCCAAAGATTGTGAGCACACCACACCTGAACCTGCCAAAGCTCGTTATTCTGGTTTATTTGGCCGTTGTGAAATCGATCCTCCATAGAGTGCGTATGGTGTGCCGTGTCATCGTTTGATACATGCCATTCGGTTTTTCTCTCTTTGTACCCATTATGTCTTGTGACGCTGCAACGTGCAGCTGCTTGGTTTGTTTGTTTGTTTTTTTTTATCGTGGTCTTTAGATATGACAATTGATAGTCACCATTATCTCGCTTCTGTTGGTTCTTGGTAAAAGATTGAACATCTGCCGAAATGCCCCCGAGGGGAGCTCTACTGCGATGTCTCTATAGGTCCCTTGTCAAGCCCCCCCCCCCGACCCTGGGCACTTGGCACTGGAATCGACTCGGCTGCCAGGCCTGTGAAGCTTCTCCTCTCCGTGACGTTCCCTCGGGTGATGAACTTGTTTCCAGCTTTTGTGAAGCTTCTGACTCCCACAGTATTATTTTTTTTATTATTTTTTTTTTGGTCATGCCATGGGAGGGTAAAGACTCTTGGAATGCTTTGGTCTTTTTACATTGATGCGACCTTGATCTTCCAGACTACAGCTAAACCCACTCGATGGAACTCGTGGAATACTATTCCTCATGAGAATGCCAGTTTGTCGGTGGACAAGCCCGACGATGGATTCATCAACTTGAAGCTGAGAAGGCGCGACTGGCATTTACAACATTGGCTCATTGTCTGAGCAAAAGGGCTTTTTCCCAGATGAAGGGCCAAGGCTCAAAACGTTACCTTATTCACACTTTAGACTCACCAGAACCACTTTAGCCCACTCTCCGGAAGTGCCTCACCGCAGAACCATCAGAGGTGTGTGTGTGTGTGTGTGTGTGTGTGTGTGTGTGTGTGTGTGTGTGTGTGTGTGTGTGTGTGTGTGTGTGTGTGTGTGTGTGTGTGTGTGTGTGTGTGTGTGTGTGTGTGTGTGTGTGTGTGTTGGTGTGTTTCAATGGTTATATTTGATTATTTGTTTTCCCACCACCAAACGTCTTTGTTTGTGGATCGAATTTCCAATCGGATCGATTTCCTTATGATTGTTCACGGTGTGATGCGGGGCTGCCGTGTGGTAGAGCAAACTGCCGCTCAAAAGCCCCGTGATGTCAGCTCTCCTGCATCGTCTTCCATTGTTAATTAAAAGACGGTATATTTAATATCATCAGTGTTCATGAATACCCTGATGATCCTTTTGGGAAGAATGAATAAGTTTTTTTCTTTTTTTTTTAATATTCTTCACAAGTTGAAGTGTTGAAGCCAAACTTTGTTTCGACCAATGACATTGCTCCTCACTTGCGTTGTCACCACACAACCAAGCCTTGGTGTTGGCTTTACGGATGAGGTAGCTGGCTTAAGATCTTAGGGTCTTGAAGTTGAGCCCCTGCCAACCGTTGAAATAACACCAAGTGGGTTGACTCAGCCTGTCTTCCTTCCGAGGTCGGCAAAATGAGTACCAGCTTACTGGTATTGCTCCAACAGGGGCATTGCTTCAGCAGCACAGCTGTGCTTCGAGAACATGATGCAACCTGCAGCCACTGGCTGCATACGAAACGACGCCGACCAAAACACCACAATGGTGATACTGCACTTCCAGGTTGCATGCTGTGTCGTGTGTCTGCGGAAGCAAATTCCTAATTTTGTTTCAGCAATCGGTTCATTCAGTAGCTCGCACCCAATTTTTTTTATTTATTTTTTTTAATTTCCATTCATTCTATATTTCTTGCAGCTCTGATCAAATACGTCCAGCCGGTGTTTGTCTCACGTGATGACCCGAATTCACGAAGAAATACAGTGGAAGAAATCAAGCGCCGTGCAGATACAAAGGGTGACTGGCCCACGGTACGGTCCTCGTAACCTTTCATTAATGTCAATGTTTTTGGTGCCTTTTGTAAATCGAATTTGAAATATCATTTTATGGCATAGATTGCAGACTTTGAATCCTGGATTCTTTTGATTATATTGGGCGTTGAGTTTCTCGATGTCCCAAGGGGATTGCCACGGCAGTAATTGCCGTCTTGCTGAGGTCTATGCAGTCAGGCGGCGGCAGTCCTGAAATAATTGTTCTGTTTATTTATTTATTTGTTCGGTTTTTTTTTTTCCGGCACCAAAGGTGGATGGAGGTTATGTGTACACCACCGTCTGTCTGTGAGCACGATATCTCAAAAAGTTACGGACGGATTATGACAAAACTTGGTGGAACACTTGGGTAGATGACGAGAACAAACCATTTATATTTTGGTTCAGGTCCGGATGCAGATCCAGCCTGTCAGTGGGATACAAACGTAATGTTGAGCCTGGAGGAAGTCAGCACTCCACCTAGTGGTGTTGTCGTTTGTTTTATTGTTTGTCTTTTTTTTTTTTTTTCTCCAGGTGATGATTTTTCCAGAAGGCACATGCACAAACAGAACCTGCCTTATCAAGTTCAAAGCAGGTAGCTGGTGTGGTTCGATCTCAGTTGAAACCTCAGTTTCAGTGCATAACCTTTTCCAGTTATAATTTTGGGTTCTCTCATTAGAGAGCAGTGATAGCTCATTTGAATGATGACGAACAAATGAAGATCCCATGCTCATGTAACCATAGAATGGTTATTGTTGTTTCTCTCCTCATGTTGAGCTCGTGGTTTTCATGTTGTGAAATCCTTTGTGGTGCCGATCATCATCATGTTAATGGAGAAGGAGTCTTATTTGTTTTCTGTTAAAGGTGCGTTCATTCCTGGTGTTCCTGTCCAACCTGTGGTCATTCGCTATCCAAATAAAATGGTAAGACCACTCAGCATATGATGAGCACAACATTTGTTTAAATCGTGCGACATGACCGTGCTGTGTAACTGAAGGTTTGTGCCGTTGCAGGACACTGTGACCTGGACATGGTATGGTCCTGCGGCGTAAGTACCTCATCCTGAAGAAACAGCTCTTTTACCTCCTCCTATTATGAGTGCTTCTGTAGTTTTCAAATTCGCACGTTTTGTCATCTTTTAATTATTGAAATGCACATCATTCCCCCCATCCCCTACCAGTGATATTTATTACCCCCATTCACCCTACCTACCCCAACCCTCTTCCTCTTTATTAGTCCCCGACCGGTTTCACCGGAAGGTTTGCTCTCTGTCTGTCCATCTTTATCGTCTGACCTGTGGTTTTTCAGACTTTCTCCCGTTCCCTTTAACATATTCAACTGAATCTTGGTGCACGGCTTTATTATGATAAGTTACAGAAAAACTTCGAGTTTCAGGGTGTTTCGTTAATTTTTCACAGAGTTATGCCCTTTTTAAAGAGCAGGTTGCGGGTCACCAAACATGTTCTGAAAATTTATCAATACGAGTGCGGGCCCGTAGGTGCGGGCCCGTATGTGCAGCTTCTTTCCTTCGCTCTCGTAAACGACGACTGGATTTGGGCATTTTTTCAATTAGACCGGACCAACCGTATCATAAATGGCCATAACTTGGGAAACACCTGGGAAACGTACTCAGGTCCCCAGCATCAATTGTGACGTCGTATCAAAAGAAGAATTGTGACTCCCCCTCTCTCTCGCCCCCCCCCTCTCTCCCCCCAAGTCTCGCCCCTCCTCTCTCCCCCCTCCTCTCTCTCGCCTCTCTCGCCTCTCTCTCCCCCCTCTCTCTCTCTCTCTCTCTCTCTCTCTCTCTCTCTCTCTCTCTCTCTCTCTCTCTCTCTCTCTCTCTCTCTCTCTCTCTCTCTCTCTCTCTCTCTCTCTCTCTCTCTCTCTCTCTCTCTCTCTCTCTCTCGCCCCTCTCCAGGTCTCTCTCTCGCCCCTCTCCAGGTCTCTCTCTCGCCCCTCTCCAGGTCTCTCTCTCGCCCCTCTCCAGGTCTCTCTCTCGCCCCTCTCCAGGTCTCTCTCTCGCCCCTCTGTCTCTCTCTCGCCCCTCTGTCTCAGTTTTCAAACCCTTGGGAAAATTCATACCTTGGGATTAATTAATAATTAGAACAATTAATTCAAACCTTGGGAAAAAACAGTTTTCAAACCTTGGGAAACAGCTGAAATGGATGAAGAACAATATCAAACCTTGAAAAGGCACATACTCAGGTCCCCAGCGTCGATTGTGACGTCATACCAAGCGAAGAAGAAGAAGAAGAATTGTGACGTCAATCGTGCAAAATAAATAAATAAACATTAATTGTGACGTCATTCGTGATGTCACAGCACCATGTCCTGTCATTGGTTGACAGACGTTATTGGTCATTATTGGTTGACAATATATAGGTCGTTATTGGTTGATAGACATTGGTCATTGTATCACGTTATTCTTTTTATTACTGCCAAATATTGTGCTATTATTATTAGTATTATTTATATGCTGTTATTATTCTGAGATATCTTTGGGAAAAAAATGGCATGATATGGTGGAACGACACTTCAGCTGCGATATATATACCTTTCCAACACTGAAAAAAGCAATAACATGGCCGTAACTTGGGAACCGCTCGTCCGATTAATATCAAACCTTGAAAAGGCACATCCGCGGGTCCCCTGCAATATTCCTGGCAAGTTTCAATCAGATCGGACTGGTGGTCGTCGAGAAACGGCGGTCGCAGACACACACACATACAAACACACATTGCTGGAATTATAGATAGATGATTATATGTGCATTAAATAGTTCGATGCAAACTATTGTGGTTGCCTAACTATTGGGAAAATTAATGAAATTTAACTCCGAAGTTGTTATTTCTCAAGGCTTTTGAAAAAAACAGCCGCGTGCCATATATGGATGGTGACGTCACGTTCTCCAACACAAAGCGGAAGCACGCTCTTTCATTGAAGAAGTGTCCAGTTGAGCGGGCCGTTCTTTCGCTTTTTTTGAGCTTGCAACTGTCTGTATTATCCTTTTTTATTTTGAATTATTGAAGAACAAAGTTATTTGGATATTTGTACATCATGCCTCGTACGTGTGTCATCGTGTTTTGCGAAAATGGCTGGAAAACGTGTAATCGCTCCCACCGATTCCCGAAGGAATCAAACATTCGCTGGCAGTGGATAAGATTTGTACAAACAAAACGGGCGAATTTTCCCTCCTTTTAAACTTTTAAACAATATCTTTGTGGAAAAAGCGCTGCGGCCTAACATCTGGTCAAGGCACCCTAGGCCCTGCGCGCCATCGAACATAAACCTTATAAAATATCGGAATTTTACAAACTTCACAACTACCGAGTGTTAAGCATCCCAAGCGACTGCAAAAACCGAAAACATCATTTGAATTGACTTTAAAACGAACCCGCAACGTCGATCGAAGCAAAAATCTCAATTCACCACAGGAATTAACGGCATTATTTAAAATTATTTTGTCAGTCATAAAACCGTAATATTCAGCCATCTACGAACAATCATCTTTCCATAATCCAACAGCTTAACAAGTCAGGCATGTGATGATAACCTTTATTGGGATGAAAAATGATTTTTAAACCTCATCTTTGTGGAAAAAGCACCGCGGCCTAGATCTAGCCAAGGCGCCCGCGGCCATACGCGCCAGGCGCCCTCAACTTGAAACATTCATAACTCGACGAATAAAAGCTCAAATTGCACCAAACTTACCTTATTCTTGCGAGCTCACATTCTCTGTTAGTGGTTGAACAATCCAACGCTTGGCGAAGTCTGCTTCGCAATGATAGGAAGAGCCGACATCGAAGGAGCAAAAGGCGACGTCGCTATTGACGCTTGGCCGCCACAAGCCAGTTATCCCTGTGGTAACTTTTCTGACACCTCTTGCTCAAAACCCAAAAAGTCAAAAGGATCGCGAGGCCACGCTTTCACTGTCTGTGTTCGTACTGAAAATCGAGATCAAGCGAGCTTTCGCCCTTCTGCTCTACGGGAGGTTTCCGTCCTGCCTGAGCTGGCAGTCAGTCCCTGCCACTTGTACACGAAATAGGCCGTTGTCTTGCACTTGCAAGTGGCTCAAATTTATATGGCTCAGGGCCAGAAACTCCATAGTATAAATTCCCATCATCCTCTGACTCGTCCTCGGCAATATCGGAATGAACACACTCAATTTAATCGCCGCTCAAATTACTCTCTGATTCGCATCTCGCCATTGTTCACATGCTGTTTCCGAATGTTCACGAAGTTTTCGGAGAACGTGACGTCATCGCATCTTCGGTAACTTCCGGACTGTTTTTCGATCACTGACAAAAGTTTTGACTTAAAAGTAAATTTTAGCATATTTTGAGTTTCAAATATAAGAAAATAATTGCCCAATGATTATTAATGTGCTTACAACCTTCGAATCACGCAAAGTCATCAGCGACCCAAAACCTGCTCTTTAAACTTCAAAAATACCACATATTATACATGGGTCAGTGTTCAGCTGGCCTGACTCCAACCCAATAAAATCATGCACCGCCATTGCATGAAGCAGCACAGATCGGCAAGCCTCGGGACTGAGGCCTGGGTGTTATTCCACGGCTCGGTGCAATTGAAATGATCCCAGGTATATAGCCACGATGTATTGTATATGCACATAAGCCATACGCATGTTTTTGCTTCATGTATTATACATTGGGTTACTACCTCTTCTACCGAAGGTGAAGGAGGTTCTGTTTTCACCCCTCTCTGTCTGTCTGTCTGTGTGCATGATATCTTAAAAAGTAGATGGATTCGGACGAAACTTGGTGGATACGTTGGGTGTGTGACAAGAAAGAATTGATTCAATTTAAATGAAGATCCGAATGTGGAACCAGATCTGATAATTTTTTAAGTGATTCTTCACCATTGAGAGATTGAGGTAAACTAATATATGGCACGATATCTCAAAAATGTGTTGAGGCCTGATTTGTCCTCGTGGACCTGGCATTATGTGGCAGAGTTATGCGCTCTACCGAGTGCTCTTCTAGTTTTTTTTTTTTTTTTTTTTTTTTTTTTTTGTATACCTTGGTCGAGGCTCGTATGAGAGCTAACACACAACTCACAGCAAGGAGGCATGAGACAAGAGGGGCGGGAGTGGAAGGGACAAAACATTGGGGAACAGACACAGGTGAACTGTGGAAGGGAGAGGGATGGGGATGGGACGGGGAACATGGCGAGGAGAAGATGGACATTACAGGGACTTTCAGGAAGGAAAGCAGGAGAATTGAAGGAAGTGGGCTTGGGTGGATTATCGGGGGTAGAAAAGATCGAGGATTTGGATGGGGGAAGATAAGAGGTGGTGGTGAACAGCTGTTTTGAAAGCCTGGAGGGAAGAATGGGAAAGAAGAGAGTGAGGAAGTTTATTCCAAAGTCGGGAAAAAGAGGAATGAAAGAGTGAAGATGAGCAGTGATTCGTGATTTTGGTAGTTTTACCAGAAGGGGGTTGTTGGCGGACCTTGAGCGCCCTGTGGAAATGTCGTTGGGACAAATCGCAGAGAGAGCAGGGGGGGCAAGGCTGGAGAGGAGTCGGTAGAAGACAGAAAGACCACCGACCAACCTGCGGTGATTGAGTGAGAGGCCCAAAGACTCAGCTTCATTGCGGGAGATGCCGATGATCTTAAAAGCCCTGGTTTCGACAGCGTGAAGTCGAGAAAGGTGGGAGGCAGGAGCACCAGCCCAGAGGGGAGAGCAGTACTCCATCAGGCTACGGACAAAAGCTTTGTAAGTGGTCAGGAGCTCAAGAGGGCCGAGAAAAGACTTAGCACGACGGAGGATTCCCAGTCGGCGACTGGCTTTTGAGGCGAGGTTGGAAATGTGACTTTCCCAGGAAAGGTCATGGCAGATAGTGAGACCCAGAAGCTTGAAAGAAAAGACTTCTTCCAGAGGATTGTTGAGAAAGTGGATGGGGGGGTTTTGTAAACGGTCCTTTCGAAGAGACATAGTGAGAGTGTGAGATTTGTCTGGATTGAAAGACATGTTCCACTTGTTGGACCAGTTTGTGATTTTATCCAGATCTGCAGTGAGCGAAGAAGCTGCTGCTTGCCGGTCTGAGGGATGACAGATGGTACGGCAGAGGGTGGAGTCATCGGCAAAGAGAAATAGAGGATTTTCCAGAGAGTCCGAGAGATCATTGATGAAAACCAGAAAAAGAACAGGGCCCAGAACGCTACCTTGAGGAACTCCAGCCTGCACAGGAAGAGGGGATGAAAGAACTCCATTTAGGGCCACACGTTGACTGCGACAGGAGAGGAAGTCTGCGAGCCATGAGTGGAGATGGCCTTGAATACCATGGGAAGAGAGTTTGGTGAGTAGGGCAGGGTGCCAGACTGTGTCAAAAGCACGTGATATGTCCAGGGATACGGCTCGGATTTCCTGTCTGGCATTGAGGACCTCCATCCATTGATGGGAGAGCAGAAGCAGCATATCCAGGGTAGAGTGACCTGGTCTGAAACCAAATTGATGATTGGAAATCAAGCCATTGGAGAAGAGGAAGGATTTCATGTCTGAAGCGATGATGGATTCCATAACCTTGCTGATGATTGGGAGAAGGCTGATTGGTCTGTAGTTATAGGGATCTGTTTTTGCACCTTTTTATGCAGGGCAGTGATGTTAGCAGATTTCCAAGCAGATGGCAGATGACCTTGGGAAAATGAGAGGGTGAATAGAACAGAGAGAGGGTGAGCAAGAGCAGAAGAGCAGGCTTTGAGGACACGTGGGCTGATGCCGTCTGGACCGGTTGCAGAATCTGACTCGAGGTTTGAAAGCAAGCTCTCCACCTTGTCAGGAGAAAAGGATACAGAGTCCAGGGACAGTTGGGTGCGACTGGGTAAAGTGGGTAGAGATAGTGATGGGTTTGGGACACAAGATTTAGCTGCAAACACCGAGTTTAGACATTCAGCTTTATCACGTGTGGAATCAGCAGTGCGGCCATTTGAGGTAAGGGAGGGGATGGAGGGGGAACATACACCAGAAACGGATTTGATTAAACGCCACCAGGATTTTGAGGAGGGAGAGAGGTTTGAGAGTTCAGACTTGAGATGAGAAAGATGTTGTTTTCTGGCTCTCCTGAGGCTAGATACACACTTGTTCCGAGCTTTGTGGAAAGAACTGAGATTGCCCTCAGTTGGGTTTGCTTTCCATGAGGCAAAGGCAAGTTGTTTCAGGACAACTGCCTCGCCACAAGCTTCAGTAAACCAAGGGCGGGAGGAAGGGTAAGACAGCTGAACACGAGAGGGGATAAATCTGTGCATGAGGGAGAGCAAGTTTCTTTGAAAGAATTCCCAGGATGAGTTGATGTTTGAGAAAGTAGAGATAGGAGACCAGTCTGTAAGTTTGATGGCTGCTCGGAGACCCTGCCAGTCGGCTTGAGTGAAATGCCAGACTCGACGGCGGTGAGGTGGTTCTCTGATAACAGCCAGAGAGATGTCCACTTTAACAAGGACGTGGTCAGAAGAACCAATTGGAGTGAAGGAAGAGCAGCAGATATTGTCAGGGAAATTTGTCAAAATCAGATCCAGAAGAGATGGAGTACCATTGGTTGAGATCCGGGTCGGGAAGTTGACCGATTGAGTCAGTCCCAATGAGTCACAGAAAGCTTTTGCTGATGTCCCATGGCAGGTGAGAGAGGTACCCACACCTAGCCAACTGGCGTGATGACAATTGAAGTCGCCACATAAGAGGAAGAGAGAGTTTGGATGAGAAGATAGAAGATGGTCCATGTTTTCGGAGAGTGAGGTGTAGATGGAGTCATCACTGTTCGGTGGACGGTACAGTACACATATAAACATGAGGTGGGAGTGGAGGGGAAGCCGAAGCCAGAGGTATTCCTGGGGGTGTGGGGGAGTGAGAGCAGTGCAGGGAGAGTGAGGAATAGAGTCTTTGATGAAGAGAGCAACACCTCCACCAGGACGAGGCTCAGGTCTGTCATACCGTAAGAGGGAGTAACCAGGGAGAGATACTTGGGAGTCAGACACGTCTTGGGAGAGGAAAGTTTCTGTTAGGCAGATAATGTCTGGTTTGTCAGTGGCAACCTGCATGGAAAGATCTGAAAGGTTTGAGCGAAGGCCCCGGATATTAGAGGTCCACACTTTTAATGAAGAGGTAGGGGAGGAGGCTTTGGGTGCAGGAGGTGGAGGGGGCAGGGGAGGGTAGGACGAGGGACGAGGGGGGGAGGTAAGGAGGGTTGCTGAAGGAGTGTGGGGTATTGCAGAATAGCGAGGGGAGGGGGCCGAATGAGGAGGAGAAAAGGCTCTGTGGTGCTGGGAGAGAGGGGGGACAAGAGACAAGGAAGATGGCAGTTGAGGATTTGAGGAGGTGGAGTGAAGAGATGGAGGTGAGAGGGCAGTGGAGGGAGGCAGGTTGGTGGATGAGAGGGGGGGCAACTTAGAGAAGGAAGAGTGAGGGGGATGAAAGGTGGGAGAAAGGTGAGGGGGAATTTTTGAAAGAGGTGAGAGGGAGGCTTGGAGGGAGAAGAGTGGGATGGTTGCTTTGAGAGTGAGAGTGAGGGGTGAGGGGGTGAGTTGGCACTGAAGTTGGAAAAAAAGAATGGTTGATGGAAAGCGAGCATCCATGGCAAACTGTGGTTTTTAAAAGTTTTAGGTCAGAGATGCGATTTAACACAATTCTTGATGGATGCAATGAAGGCGAATTCAGAGCATGGAGAGAAGAAGCGCTGTAATAGTTGGATTTTTTAGGCAAGGAATGAAGGAGAGGTTGAAATGAGAGCAGTCTGTTAAAATAGCAGAAGAGTAGTGCATTGTGAAACAGTAAAGAGTACCACATGTGTGAGAGAGGAAGATGAAGCATTATAAGATCGTTTTTGTTGTTAATATTAATGTATGAGAGAGTTTTAATATAAAATAGGCAAAGCCGAGAAATGAGCGAAACACGGTAGGTTGGAGTTTCTTCTTCGTCATTTCGGTTCAGGTATCGGCTGAGTATGCATTAATGCAAACTAATTTTTATCTCGTTTGTAATCCGAGTTGTCTTTATTGGTTTCTAGTCTCCAAAAGATTTCAGTAAATGAAACTTGCTTTTCATTTTATTGCGCCGAATCGACCTGAACATGGTTCAAGTTTTTCTTCTTCTTCATTTTTGTTCCGGTCTTGGCTTGAGGGTGCATTAAACACAAGTTAATTTTTCGATCCTCGTGGTGGATCTCTTAGTCTTACTCCCGTTGTTGTTCTTCATCTTCTTGTTGTGGACTTTTTTGTTTCACAGCCTACAGTTTTCATCGAAACTTCCTGAAACTTGGCGTATATATGTAAAAATACTCTGCGCAGACAGTAACCATCTCCGATTTTGAAAATTCCTCCTAGAAAAAAGTTGACGTCAAAATATCTCCGCTAATGGAAATCGCCTAAAAAATTATCTCCGAAACTAGGCAAGCTTTTTGAATTCTCTTTGCGGGAATCGAACAGGGCATTAGCAGAGATGAATTACCGCACATATAATACATCACTATGACGTCATATCAATTTTTATGACGTCATTCCTTTTTTTGACTTTTTGTTTCACAACCCAGAGTTTTCATCGGATCTTCGTGAAACTTGCCATGTATATGCAGAAAGCCCACGCGCAGGCAGTAACCATCTCCGATTTTGGAAATTCTGCCTAGAAAATAAGTTGACATAATGGAAATCGCCTTTGCCATTTTCTCTGAAACGAGGCAAGCTGTTTGAATTTTGTTTGCGGGAATCAAGCCGGGCATTAGCACAGATAATTAATTTATCGCAAACCTGATGCATCACAATGACGTCATCATTAAGAGGACGAGGATCTTCGCTCATTCGAGCTTGTTATCTCCCGAACCTTCATTGGGACCGGAAAAGAACATGTGTTTGCAAAGTAATTCTCATTCTTATTAACCCTACCTAACCCAACCCTCTTCCTCTTTATTACCCCTGTTAACTCTACCTAACCCCACCCTCTTCCTTGCAGTTTACTTTGTTTCCTCTTTTCCTGTTCATCCATTCTCTTGCTTATTGTGTCCAAATGTATCCGCACTGTTAGTTGGTTGTTTTTTGTTTTGTTTTATCCTTCAATCACCTCTCTTCCATGAGCCTTGACTGTGCATATGTTAAACTGTGGATTGAATTCCTTACTTGGTTCATTGTTTTGTATGGGGTACTTACTGCAACTACTACTATTACTACTCCTACTTTTTTCTAACATCCACCTTGTTCCCTCCTTGTCTTCTATGCTATCTATGAGAAGGACTTGCGAGCTATCTCATTAATATCAAATGTTTTCCTCGTACCCCATGCACGTGACACGAAAAGCGGGCTTAAGCAATTGGTTCAGGTCTGTCCGTGCATCTGTCCGTTTGTCTTATCAGTTTATGATCGAGGAACAAATTATTTAAATTGAAAGGTGTATTTTGAACATGAATCGGAACACGAACCTGTAGTTTTATCAAACTTTGGCTCTGAATTCATCCCGATTGCACCTGCGCTTAGAGGAGTAAGATCATTTTTTTTTTTTTACTCTGTCTGTCTGGCAGTCAAACAAAATTGAAAATCATTCCAAACAGGAACGTACTGTTTTTAATGGCCTTATAAAGGACACAAACAACAGGCATGAAGAACTAATGTAACATGTTGGATATGTTGATGCAATCGACACTGGGTAAAACGGCAGTTCCTGGAATTTATTCAATTATACATCTTTAAACCTCTTTAAACCTTTATTTAAATTGAATTATATATGTGAACACTGGATAACACAAATCACCTTCATATCACTTCCAAGAACCTCCAGGTTTGTAGCACTTGGATATGTTCTATAGGGTCGTGTATGTTTAATGGGTGATGTTTACAAGACTGCTTCAGTAGCGCCAAACTTCCGGATTTTTTTTTTTGTTTTTTTTTTACAGATCTTGAAAATAATTCTTTTATTAAAATTGAAGTAAACTTGAACACTGTGTGGGGTAACGTGTTCTATGAACTATAGTTATCTCCACCACCGCAGGTAGACGGAGGTTATGTTTTCACCCCCGTCTGTTTGTCTGTGAACAGGACATTTCAAAAAGTTGTGGACGGACTGGAATTTTTAAGTCATGCTTCACCACTGAGAGATCGAGCCAAAAACGACATATAACACGATATCTCAAAAAGGTTATGGACAGATTTGGACGAAACTCGGTGGATAGTTTGGGTGTGTGACTAGGATGAATCAATTGGATTTTGTTGAAGATCTTTTAAAAAAAATTAAGTGATTCTTCACCGATGGGAGATTGAACCAAAAACAATACAAAGCATGATGTATAACAAATTTATTGGGCCTGATATGTTCCACCGGATCAGGCAATGTGTGGTGGAGGAATGTGCTCTACCGAGTGCATTGCCCTTCGAGTTAACCTCCGCCATCTTCGAAGATGGATGGAGGTTACTGTTTTCACCCCTTTCTGTTTGTTTGTTTGTGAACAGTATTACGGAAAAACTCCTCGACGGATTTCGACGAAACTTGGTGGGGGGGGGGTTAGGTATGGTCCAAGGATCATGCCATTAAATTTTGGACTTGGTCCCCCCCACCCCCCCAAAAAAAAATTGTTAGAGAAAAAAATTTTTTTTTTGCATTTCTACATGTTTTAAGTGATTTCCAACCCCCCCCCCCCAAAAAAAAAAATTTTGAGATTTTTTTTTTTTTGCATTTCTACATGTTTTAAGTGATTTCCAACCCCCCAAAATTTTTTTTACCCCCAAAAAATAATTTTTTTTGCATTTCTACATGTTTTAAGTGATTTCCAACCTCCCCTCCAAAAAAATTTTTGAGATTTTTTTTTTTTTTGCATTTCTACATGTTTTAAGTGATTTCCAACCCCCCCAAAAAAAATTGTTACCCCCCCAAAAAAATTCTTAGAGAAAAAATGTTTTTTTTGCATTTCTACATATTTTAAGTGATTTCCAACCCCCCAAAAAAATTGAGAAAAAATTTTTTTTTGCATTTACATGTTTTTAGTGATTTCCAACCCCCCCACCAAAAAAAATTTACCCCCCAAAAAAAAGGAATTTTTTTTTTGCCATTTCTACATGTTTTAAGTGATTTCCAACCCCCCCCCCAGAAAAAATTTTAGAGAAAAAAAAATTTGCAACTTTTTTTTCAACAAAATTTCGATTTTTTTTTTTTTTTTTTTTTTTTTTTTTTTTTTTTTGCATTTTTACATGTTTTAAGTGATTTCCAACCCTCCCCCCCAAAAAAAATGTTGGAGAAGAGAACTATAACTGTCAGCACTGTTAACATCATATTTAATGAATAAGATATAAGGCTCACTTGAGTGACGCAGCAGTATTGGCGGCGGAGGTTTTGCACTCTCCCGAGTGCTCCGCCTCTTGTTTCACATGTTATCCCCATTCATAAGAAAATACAAGGGGTGTGTGTGCGTGCGTGCGTGCGTGACAGACATGAATGACCTTGGTTGTCAGGTCATTACAGATCAGATCTTCAAAACATATAGCACGATATGTCAAAACATTGTGGACGGATTATGACAAAACGATGTGGATTAGTTAGTTGGGCGATAAGACTAAGCCGATTTGATTTTGGTCCAGGTCCAGACCCAGATCTGGCCCATCAGTGGCATACAAAACGTAACCTGTTTGGCCTAGTGGAGGTATACACTCCACTGAGTGCCGTTCTAGTTGATAAATGTATTTGATTTGTATGAATCCACCATGATTGGCTAGTTTTTATGTTGACCAGTTGCTCCCACACAATGATATGAATACCCTTGCATCAGTCCATGACCAAATATGATGTCATCGGTGTTTTCATGTTTGTTTTTTTTCATCTTCACGACAACTAATGTTTTAGTCTTGAAGACATTTGAGCTTCTTGGAAGCTTGTTGCACGAGTCTCTTGAAAACATGTAAAACTTCGTGGTGGTTCCACATATGTACTCATTCAGTCAATTATTTAATTTTGGACACCAATGATGTCATCACCAACAAGCAAGATTTTTTTTTAAAAAACAAAATGTTTATCGTTTTCACAAGTTTGCTTTTATCTCGGATAATGTTGAGACTTGATCCTGAATCCTTGATCCTTGATCCATGTTCCCCGTCCCATCCCCATCCCTCTCCCTTCCACAGTTCACCTAATGTGTCTGTTCCCCACTGTTTTGTCCCTTCCACTCCCACCCCTCTTGTCTCATGCCCTCTTGCTGTGAGTTGTGTGTTAGCTCTCATACGAGCCTCGACAATGTATACAAAAAAAAGACGATGTTGACATCAGAGACTGAGGTCAATCTTTATTTTGACCGAGTGACTTGCATCAGGCCATAGTATCTGTGTTCTACCTGTCCTCTGACGTCGATTGACCCGACCTTTCAGGATCAAGACTAGTTCTCCGTTCTCCATTGGGTCTGTGTGCTTGATTGTCGGCTTTTAACATCGTGCTTTCCGAATGCTTAACCACAGCCTCGTGAGAATATAAACTGTTCTTGGCTAAAAATGGCAGAAAAATGTTCACTTTTACCCCCCTGAGCCTGATTGGCGAATCTACCACCCTGTTGAAAACGTGGTGTTGGCTTAGCGGTGAGGGTGGCGGCTTGGGATCCCAGGTGGCTGAATTAACACCCGGGGGGTTGACTCAGCCTGTCACCCTTCCAAGGTCGGCGAGATGAGCACCAGTGTTGCAGCCAAAAGGGCTGCACACGAAGGGAAGGGGTATTGACTGATTTGTTAAATCTGGTGTTGGTGTGGTGCAGGCATGATGGGCCGAATGGCCTCCTCCTGCACATAATTTCCTTGTAATTCCTTGTATTTGTCAAGCAATGATGTCCATCCTTAGAACTCGTTAATGCCTCACCCTGTCTGCAGAACACCAGAACGACGGTTTATAGCTGGGCCGAGACTTCAACCCAAGCGAGCCAATTGTCAGAGCAGAGACGATAAATCGTTTCACTTTTATCCTCGAGATTCATAACTCGGAGATCACTTACAACCCCCAACCCACCCCGTCCCCCTACTTTTCCCAATTCCACCGTGGCGGTGTGGTAAATTGGTCCCTGTTTGCTTCACATTGCAGGTGCTGACCATCATGAGTCCGCTCTTGGCGGTAACCGTTGGCTGCTACTTATTTATTTATTTTAAATGTCATCTACTTTCATTTCACTGGTTTGTGGTGCTAAATAGTGATGGGTGTGGGAGGCGGATGTCTGTGGGTGTGGTTGGATGGGAGGGTGTCAGGCTTTTCAGACCTAGGCAGTTTGGAACATGCGAGACGACTTTCAAACTTACACATTTTTTTGGTAACGCTGTTGTTAAATGCTAAACTCGTTCCGTAATAGCACACGAGTGCAGTTTTGCACTCGCTTTGCTCACAATCGCGAGTCCTGCTCGTTTCCATCCCATTGGTTGCTGTAAGCTGGCATTTACGTGAATGCCGTCGTGATTTTCACGTGTGTATAAAACCTGGTGTGTCGTTTGGTGGATAGGCCAAAAGTTGCGGACAAAGACAGACCGTTAAGCTCCACTGGTACTGCCACATAAACCTGTTACCAACGATCCATGACATGTCCACCATATGTCCAAGAGGTGTAATTTTTGCACCTCCACTCGGATCTCCTCCAAACCTCTTATTTCTTCCTCGCCCTCCCAACTGTTGTATTTTTGAAATGAGCGACAAGATCATTAACGGATAATGGACCAATCTAAACTGCATACGTGGGATTTGAACCTGGGATTTCAACTTGGGAGCTAAGCACTCAGATGGGAACCTCAAGGAGACGAACCCAAAAATGTTCCTCTTTTCTTGATGTACAACCTCAAGTCCACACTTGCACGTTCCAGGGAGTTGCCTCTTGTAGATAATGCTCGAGGTGCGAAATATGGGAAAGCGAATCGAGCGTTCCACCTGAGTGAATGCGTGCTCCATAACACAGCACCTCCTGCTAGCAAATGCAGCGGATGTCAGGTTTGGTCAGGTTTTACCCTCTGAGAAGCGAACCAGAACCAGATGACTTGGAAGCAAATATATCCGAACGAATGGACGATCCTTCGACCTTTAATTTAATGTTTTTTTTTTTGTTGTTTTTTTTAATACTTGCGGTCTCGCCCCCTGGTTGAACCTCATGTTTCACCGCTCGGTTTGAGAAAATCAAATCAAATCAAATCATTGGCTTTAATGATTGTTATCACCAAGTGTTTGTGTTCAAACCTGTTTATTCCAGTCATTATTTGAAATTTTCTCTCAATGTTTCTCTTCTCACAGCCTCAAGATTCTGTGGTTAACCTTGTGCCAGATTCACAACAGAGTGGAGATCGAGGTGAGCATGCAGACCATGATTCATGCAACCTACGTGCCCAACGAAGGAGGTCACTGTGTCTGATGCAAGTAGAAATGGTAAACTGTCCTACTCAAGAGCACAGTCAGATGGTAGGGCAGCCCGTAGTGTCTACGTTGGTCGGTCAGACAGGTTCTCGTGTCTACGTTAGCCAGGCCGTGGCGTCCGCGTTGAGCGGTCCAAAAAGCTGCCTTGTCCGCGTTGGCCTGCCGGGCAGGCTTTCGTAACTGCCGATCTGTCCTGGTCGGTCAGGCAGGCCGTTGTGTCTGCATTGGTCAGGCAGGCCATCGTGTGCGCTTTAGTTAGTTGGTTGGGCAGGTTGTCATGTCAATGTTTTGGCAGTAAGGAATCCATTTTGTGGCAGCAGTGTCAGGCGAGGGTGTGTCGGTTTATGGTTTATTTGGAATTTGTATCGAACATCGTGTTATTGTGATGCGTCACTACGTACCCTCGACTAGCTGACTGGTTTTCTATCTCCTATCGAAACCAATATTGCACTACATTTCGAGCTTCGCCATGGTTGTCAGTTCTGTAGCTGACGGGCATTTTCTTCCGTTGCATCTCAAAAGACTTGGCCGATGGAACCTCTAATTGGGACACCTTCCACCCAGGGTGTAGGGCTCCTTGGCCCCTTTTAAGTATTGTAACCACAATTGCACCCTTCATGTTGGTCCCGATGAGCAGAGAGCCGCACTGGCGCGTCGTACGTCCTTAAATTACGTTTAATTGCCCTTCGGAGCTTGAACGGGTCGATGTAAGAACGAAGAAAAGCTCCCACACACAGCGGGGCACAAGGTTTGTGTCGGCCTGTGTCTGTGACGCTCGCCTTGAAATTTCTACACCAAACACAAATACAACCTTCTTGCATTCGCCTTATGAGCTCACAATGGAGCTCAAGCGTAGAAATCACACGCATGCCAAAGACGTTGGTCGACATCAATGTACCTTGACGCAAGTTACATGGATAACAGTGGACACACACACACACACACACACACACACACACACACACACACACACACACACACACACACACACACACACACACACACACACACACACACACACACACACACACACACACACACACACACACACACACACACACACACACACACACGACATTTTGAACCTGGTTTCTTTACATCATGAATCATTTGTTCAGATAGAATACTATGCAAGAGGGCCAGGGGGACCAATGTTGAGCCTGAACTCCCTGAGCATCCTCTTCTGGAAAAATTGTAGTTTCACTGGTCTGGGGTGGGGTGTTGGGGTTGGGGAGGGGGGGGGCTAATGCTTCAGTAGAACATTTTCCAGATTCCTCACGTGTGTTTGACCCCTTTCCCTCATTTTGGAGTATTTCTGTGCTGTACAGTCCTTCAGCCATTGGCTGAGATTGAGGTTTGACCGAACGTGAGAAATGTCCGTGAGTGGCGGTGGCGTTCGAATTAAATCTTCATTTTGTGCAATTGTTTTTGTCACAGTACCTGCCTGTGTACGAGCCCAGCGACGTGGAGAAAAGGGACCCCAACATATATGCCAACAATGTGAGAAAGGTCATGGCCAGGTATGTGAACGTGATGTTCTTTTCTTTGCAGGTGTGAGGTGGCACGGGCTGGTACGAGTGCACTCGGTATTTGGTAGCGGCAGGGTTTACACCTGTGTATGTTCGGGCTGGGCGATATTTCGATACTAGATTATCGGCTCGATCCGATGTTGAAAAGATGGAGTCAACGTGATACTACTATTTTTCAGACTGTCGATATATCCGCACATTTAATAATGGAAAAAAAAGTGCTGGGCGGTATCGTAAACGGAAAATTTTGAGACTTTCTGCTCACAAACATATGCTGCCCTCGGAGCGACAAACACCATTGTCAGATCGATAACATTTGTAGTGCCTTGTTTGGACGACATCCTTGTCAGGCAGTAACCAGGAAGATCACCTTGTTCACTTAGGTGAAGTGTTTCCATCGTCTGTGCTCGGCAGGCATTCGGATGAACCGAACAAAATGCTGCTTCTTCGCAGAATCTGTCACACACTGTAGATAACGGATTGACAACACGGTTACTCGGCCTGTGCAGAAGTCGGTGCAGGCCATTGTGGATGCTCCTCAGCCACAGAATGTGAGCCAGCTGAAGGGTTTTCTGCGGATGTTGAACTATTACCAACCTCCTTTCAACCGGTTCACCACAAGCCTGTGTTTCCACAAACGAAGGTGCATCACAGTTGATTGGAGGCTCAGCAATCGGAATGCACTAGTAACACCCCTGGCATCCAATGCAATAGTTGATGTGTCAGCTTGATACAGGTGGACCTTCACTTCGGACTCCTCTGTCTGTCAAGAGTCCACCACCCTCCGCTCGAACTGCAGGACACCGAGGGACGGGCTTGGAGGAAAGCAATGCACAAATTCCTCTGTAAGCAGGACGAGAATGGTTTAACCACAGGTGATGCTCCACCCCTTCACAGATTCCTCGCACATAGGCCTCCTTGTCCACCTCCAGCACATGTACAGTTTTACGCCTCAGCTCTCTGAACAGCTCAGGTCTGCCGTTAAGCCTGGCCCTGCGACTGGTCAATGGTATCCAGTGTCCCTTGGGAGACAAAATTCATCGTTGCCTTACGATTGGTTCTGAGACGTCCACCGGCAACATCAAGGACGGTGGTCTTGAAGGCACTCCACAACTCTTCAGGATTTCCCAAAACACCCAGACTCCCAAATCCCTACTCAGCCTGTTTGTAAACTCCTCAGCTACCCTATCATCCTTGAGCTTGCCATCATCCAGCCTCGGCTGGGATGGTACCATTCTCCTGGACTTGAGCTACAACTTCAGAGTTGCTACAACAAGCCTTTGGTCGGTAATGAGGAACTGATCACTCAGGTGGACCCTGCAGTTCTGGAGCATCCTCCAGCAACCATCACTGAGAACATGGTCAGTGTCCTTTGCCACTTCACCAGCATTGGAATACCAAGTCCAGTGCTGAAACTATGAACCAGCCACCCTAAGTCCACGACTTCTTGCAAAGCCAGGGAACTTAGTGCTGTTCCTTTTCACAATTCCAGACCCATGGGGACCAATACATGTCTCGTATCCATCCCTATCGGGGCCAGTCGATGCATTTAAATCCCCCAAGACGAGAAGAGTATCTTGCCTGGGGCACTGTTCAACCACAGACTCGAGCGTGGCGTAGAATGTCTCCTTCACAGTGAGATCACTCTCCTCAGTTGGAGCATATACAGAGACCAGGGGAATGACACCCAAGGAGTGACGAATCCTCAGTCTCGTAATACAGTACACTCGTTCACCAGTGTTACCTCCATTATCATGGGAGTGAGCTTATTGGACACAGCTACAGCAACTCCTTTGGCATGGGAACCATCAGAGCAATCAGACCAATAGTAGGTGTGACCGCTCGCCATGATCTCACCACTATCCGGTCTCCGAACCTCAGAGTGCTGCAATACTGATGTTCAGATGATAGCAGAGACAGGTGATCATCCTCTCTTAGAGTGAGGACATTCCTGGTTACAACCCAAACGGACCAGCTAAGGTTAACCCAAGGAGACAACCATCAGGTGTACGACACCTCAGCACCACCCCGACACACACCACCGCAAACCGACCCAGGAAAGTTACCTCGTGCTTTTCCTCCGATCATCAAAGAATGGGAGTCCTGAAGGCATTGCCCTAATCACGGCATCCAGTGAGCTGCCCCTGCGCAGGGCAGCTGCAGAGGATTTAGTCCCACTGAGTAGGTTTTAAGTTTTATTTGACTTTTTTTTTGTGTTTTACGGTGGCCGAAGTGCAAATTCTGCTGCCAACCTCCGAGAAAATCGGAATCCAACTGCAGGAGGACGTACGCAGACGCAGTTGGGCACCGGATATAATGGATGGCCGTTGGCTCACAAGAAGCTCCTCCGCCCTTTGACAGGTTTTGTTTTTCATCCTGCTGGGTGTCCATATCTATTCACCCTCCTCACCAAGAAACTTGGCGGGGGAGACTGTTTAGTCGCCGGCAACCCGACCATGAAACAGATTCGTACAGGTTTACATGGTACCTGCAGCAAGTCACAGATCTGATCTGGCATGACCTGATAAAATATATATATATATATATATATATATATATATATATATATATATATATATATATATATATATATATATATATATATATATATATATATATTCGGTGGTTGAATTCAGTTACAGGATATGCAAATCCTCTTCAAATTTCAACTTTATCAGATAAAAATTGTTTTGAGAACTTCGACAAAGTTTTGGCCTTTTGACATCAAAATCAATACGCTTCTTGCTTATTACCAACTCGACCGTTTTGTGAGGTTTCATCAACATCGGTTTAAAATTTGACCTGTAGGCGATTGACATCCAAACAGACGGCCAGAATCACACTTGCGACCAACCGATATACTTGAAAAATATTAGATTTTTTAAAAAATAAAACAAACAAACAGACAGGGGTGAAAGCATGACCTCCTTCCACCTTCGGTGGTGGGGGTAACAATCTTCGAGCTTCTGGTCACGTTTCTTACTCCCACAATTATGGTTCAAATTGCTTTCCTTTCATCCCCAAATGAAGCACGATCATGTCTGTTATCGTATTGGTGGGGTGGCTCGTGGTGTCACAACATGGGAGTCTTAACTGGTGGCAAAGGGCAAACCTGTGGTCAAGTGATGCTCTGTGCACGCGGCACAAAACTCTGGGATCTTGTACAAGTGGTTGCAAGACAAAGGAAGGACATTGTTTTTATTTTACCTTGAAATCTTTCTGCGGCACGTCTCGTATCGAGTCCCAAGATGTCAAATTCGTCAGGAATATCGTCTGACGTTGATTTACTGTAAAGTGCAGCAGCATGGTTTGCAGCAGGTGTGCACGTTTCATCCATCCACGTGTGTTGGCAGAGCGCTGGGAGTCCCCACGGTTGCCTTCACGTTGGAGGATTCTTTCAGCAAGAGGCGAGCACAGACGGAACCTCCAGAAACAGAACGGATGTCCTCCTTACTGTGCTCTCTCAGGTAGGCGTTTGGTGGTGGATGTTCTTTACATGGGGTGTGTAACTTGTAACCCATCTGTTTCGGGACATTGTGGTGTCGTTTAAAACCAAAACCAAGGCTCATGGAACCGCACGAACACTTGTCGGATCAGGACGCAACAGAACAAAAGGAACAGTAGAGAAAGAGATGGGGAGGGGGTAAACACACCAACAGCAGGGTTGAGGGATCGAATGGAGGGAGTCATGGACAAATATGGGATGTGGGCTGTTTGCGGACATTTTGTTCATGGTTTTTTTTTTCTTTCATCATGGTTCACAATTTCTAAAAACAAATTTTTACTTTGTCATTATGGGGTATTTTGTGTAGATCGGTGACAAAAAAATTTTTTAATCCATTTTTAATTCAGTCTTTAAGGCAACAAAACGTGATAAAAATCAAGGGGTGTGAATACTTTATGAAGGAACTGTCATTTAATCGTTTAACCCAGTTGAGGACTACTTGGTAGAGTAGTCAAAATGTCACACCTCATCCTTACACTGAGTTGGAGTTGTCTTCTGTTTCCTTGGATATCGTCTCCTAAGTACACCTAGTCTGTATCTACGAAAGTGCATAAAAGTTTTGATGCTTTCCGGTTCCGGTTTTAGATCACTTCCGGTTCCGGTTTTAGAGCAGCGAGAGGTCTCCTTTGCTGACGTTCTCAAAGCTAAGTTTCCGGTTGTTATTTGTCCCGTTTTAACTGTTTAATTTTCTCACCTACATGTTACTGTGTGTTGCTAGTTCGGTTTTGTTTCAAAAATCGTGCTATTTTGTGAGTATTTTTGTCGACGTTCTTACCTGTGCTTGAGGCCTAGGCCTAGGCTTGAGGCCTACCGGTTCCACTCGGTGTTCGATCGTTTTTTTTTTGTTTTGTTTGTTTTTTCTCCCCATTACCTTCAATTTTGATCCTCCCCACTTTCCAAACATCCCCCATTCTCCCAACTAATCTCTTTCTTATCTCAAAAAAAAAATAAATAAATACCCTACAACAACAACAACAACGCGCTCACCTTCTCCCGATTCTGCTTCTTCTTCTTCCTCTTAACTTCCTCCTCGTCTTCTTCCTCGATGTTTTTTTTTTTTTACACTTCCATGACCTAATCTGTTGAACTCTCTCATATATTAATATGAACTCATTTAAAAAAAAAAATGCTTTGTTTCGTTGTCAAGCCAAACAAATTTTTCTCTCCACTGTCAGACTTTTTCTCCAGGAAAAGGGATGGATTTGGTCGTCATGTCTTCCTCCCCAATCAGGCCTCTTGCCTTGGAACAAGGCATAAATAAACAATGATGAACATGTGTTTTATGAAACAACTGGGTTAAACTTGATGGGAAAAGGTCCACGGTCAGAAACAGGTCAGCGGTTCGATTCTGACCCTGACCGAGTCATACTAAACACTTTATTTGGCATTGAACGTGCTGATTACTCGCTTGGAGTTCAGCATTTAGAGGATGGAGCATGGATAAACCCCTTGGGTTGGAATCCCACGGGGAGGGAGGAGACGTTTCTCCTTCATTTCCCCGCTGACTCCAGAGATCACGGTGACGTCACTTGGCTCGGCTGGTACCCACGCTGCCTCAGGAAGTTAATCGCTATCCCCAAGGTCGCGGTTCTGCTTGTCTGGCCAAGTCCTGTGTTGCCTGGCGTCTCTGTCTACAGGTGCGCACATGATTTTTGTGACACCCCTTCCATGAGTCTTAGACCCTGTAAAAAAAAAAAAAAAAAAAAAAGGTCTGAAACTGGTTTCCGTCAATCGATTGACCTCTTGACCTAAATCTATTACAAAGGCAACAAAGGAAAATCGGTTTTAATATTTGTCTGAATTTTCTCCACGTTCCATGTCTTTTCCCGTGAAATGGGAACGGTTTTGAGTGTTTTTGTTTTCCTTTGTAAAGTCAGTGCATAATTGTCTGCATAATTGTCTCGAGTGTTGTTGGAACTCCAACGAATACAAACCCTCTAACAATCCTTGTTTTCTGGGTATATTGGGGTAACACGTTCACACACGCACACCAAAAACTCCCGCACCCAGGTGTTTACTGGAAGATGTATCTGCGGTAACGTGTTGCTGCGATTTCAATGGAAAGTTGTTGCTTTTATTTTCTTCATTCAGATCAAATCAGAAACTCAACTGAGCTATCTTCAGACACACGTTGACCAGTAACCTAAACTTGGTGAGCATGAGCGAGATAACAATAAACCTTGCCAAAAGGTGACCACGTGTGACTTCTTTAAGGTCGCACTGAGGTGAACAGAGCTGCTATCCACCAGGAGCGACTCCTTGAGGAATATCTGCCTACGAGAGATTCCGATGAGAATCGTTCTACAGAGTAACCATGAAAAATATGTTTGCCTCATAACGTCACCAAATGACGTCATAATGTCTCAAGCTTGACATATCTAGAAAGCACTCATCGAGGTGTTCAATTTGAGGTCCTACACAATATGGTTCCTAAAACTTGAAAATTTGACCTTGGGGTCAAATATGTTTGACCTCAGGCGCTAACCATGAAGGTCAAGGCCAATCGCCACCAAAAATTAATCAGCTGAGCGCCAGGCCATGAACTATATTCACATGAAGTTTGAAGATGATCCGATCAAAATTACTCAAAAAATAAGGGTTTCGTCGACTCCCCTGATTTGCGACAAAGTGACCTTGACCTTTGACCTTGACCTTCAAAATTTTATGAGCTGAAAGGGACCTCTATAGGCCTCTGATATGCGAAGTTACAAAAATTTCCAATGATAACTGTGCTCTGCAGAATTTTTTATACGTGATTACAGACGAACAAAAAAAAAACATACAAGCTGACTAATATAACATATCTTGCAAAAACTTCGTTTTAGCAAGATAAAAATGGGTATCTTCAGTTCCATGTTCATCACTGGCTTTGTGCCTCTTACATGCTTGAGTCGTACGAGAGAACAGCATCGGGTCACAAACTTACAAATGCGTAGAATTATCATTTAATTTGTTGCACTGTGTACTATCATAGATTTCCATCATCGATCCCTGTCTGCTCTGTCTGAGTGGTCTGTGAATCCCTGTCCTTCGTTAACGGCCCCAATTATTCCCACTTTCTTGTAGGGTCGGTTGGGGAAGGTTTTTGGTCCAACTGGCTGGCCAGCTCTAACGTTCAACTGAAGCAGATTTTGATTGAACGAGTCATTTGTTCAGGGTGCCGGAGATGCCTCACGCCCTCTTCTCGAAGGACACCTTGGGATCTTTAACGTCCACCAATGCACCCATTGGCAGACGGGAAGCCCGGTTTAACCGGAGGGATGGTGCCCACGTTGGTGTCTCTCCCAACATGTGAAGCACCAAGATGGCAGTTTATAGATGTGTCGGGATTCGAACCCAGGCGAGACACCACCACAGAGGGAAGTGTGCACCACCTGTAGGCTGTCCTGCCTACCCCCTTTTTTTAATCCGAGAAATATTCAACGGCTTACAAGGTCACTGTACAAGGAAAGGAAGGAGTTTGGGGAAACACATGAGGAGATGGCGAAATCGGGCAGAGAGAGGTTTAACGGAGTATTTGGTTGTACTGCACTGATGTCTATTTGAAGCACCACGATACTCTCCAGGAGGAAGCAATTGCATACTCTGTCTTCATAAAACTGCTAGTTTTGCCCAATGTTGTGCAGCAGAAGTTTGTGGGTGGAGGGAATGGGTGATGTAACAACTACAAAGTATAAATGGAGCATCCCCTTCTTAAACTTTGAGCAAGACACAAATTTGCTCCAGAATTGTTCTTCAATTCCTCCTTATTGCCCTTCTGCCCGTCTGTTTATCTGTGCTTTTTATCTGTATATTTGCCTCAAATACACCATCGGTCGATTAACCTCTTGGCCCATAAGGTCCAGCTCTTCCGGGAGCTCTGATCTCAGGATGGTTTTACCGACTGTTAACTCGTAAACGGGACTCTCTTGCTTATCAGAGACATGGCTTGATTACCTCCGCCACTGAAGGTGAAGGTGGTTATGTTTGCACCCCTTTCTGTCTGTTTGTGTACAGGTTATCTCAAAAAGTTGTAGACGGATCCAGATGAAATTTTGTGGACAGGTTGGGTGGGTCGCAAGGACGAATTGATTCGATTTTGGTGAAGATCCGAGTCCGGATATGGATACGAGAATTATTTAATTTTTCAAGTGATTCTTCACCATTGAGAGATAGGGGCAAAAACGATACAGTACTGCATGGCATGATATTTCAAAAATGGAATGGGCCCGATATGTTCTCGTGGATCAGGCATTACGTGGCGGAGGTATGCACTCGACCGAGTGCCTTTCTAGTTTTTATTCTGAAAAATTGAAATTTGATTAATGAACCCTGGTAGCATAAGAAAGCGGAGTCCAGCATTAACCCCTCGTGTGCCTGTGCATGTGCTGCAGGTTGAACGCAGAAAGGTGGCAGGAAATATTCCCGAAGCTGATAGAACGCACGAAGACGAATGGAGAGGTAGCCGTCGGAATGGAGGAGCTCGCTCGAGACCTCGGTTTGCCTCGATCTGTTCCATTCCAGAAGCTTTTTGAAAGACTTGACAAGGTACTGCCTCACTTTGACATCCTCCACATTGTCAGACTCCTCCAACAGTACTTTTTCACTTCCTGTGTTATTTCCCACTGTTTGTTGGATTCCATTTTGACCTCACCTCCGAACATTCTTGTTTGAAGTGGATTTATTTTCATAAAGTTTATGTTTGTGATCTGTTTTTCCTATTCATGATCTGTGATCATGAATAGGAAGACAAGCTTACCGTTTTACCGTAATTTTGGCTCGTAATTTGTCCTGATCACGCAGAGAGGAGTGATATATAATATTTTTACTCTCTCTGCCTGCCTGGCAGTCAAACAAAATTGAAAATCATTCCAAACAGGAATCTTACTGTTTTTAAGAATGTTATAAAGAACACAAACAACAGGCACAAATAACTAATGTAATGTGTTATGAGGGATAATGTCATAGACACTGGGTGAAATGGCGGTAAAACTCGGGATTATATATATATATATATATATATATATATATATATATATATATATATATATATATATATATATATATATATATATATATATATATATATATATATATATATATACATATATATATATATATATACATATATATACATATATATATATATATATATATATATATATATATATATATATATATATATATATATATATAATATATACACTGATGAGCCAAAACATTATGACCACTGGCAGGTGAAGTGAACAGTCAGTTCTTAAAGTTGATGTGTTGGATGCAGGAGTAAAGACCTGAGTGATTTTGACAAGGGCCAAATTGTTATGGCCAGATGACTGGGTCAAAGAAACTCTGAAACGGCAAGGCTTGTGGGGTGCTCCCAGGCAGCAGTGGTGAGCACCTACCGTCAGTGGTCCGAGGAGGGACAAACCACAAACCGGCGACAGTGTTGGGTGCCCAAGGCTCATCGAAGCACGAGGGCAACGAAGGCTATATCCCATCTGGTCTGAACCGACAGGTCTACAAGTCACAAGTCACAGAAAATTTTCATGGTGGTCACGAGAGGAATGTGTCGCAATCCACAGTGCATCACACCCTGCTGCATATGGGGCTGCATAGCTGCAGACCGGTCAGAGTGCCCATGATGACCCCTGTCCACCGTCGAAAGCGCCGACAATGGGCACGCGAGCATCGGAACTGGACCTTGGAGCAGTGGAAGAAGGTCGCCTGGTCCGATAAGTCCCGTTTTCTTTTAGATCATGTGGATGGCCGTGTACGTGTGCGCCGTTTACCTGGGGAAGTGATGACACCAGGATGCACTGTGGGAAGACGACAAGCCGGTGGAGGGAGTGTGATGCTCTGGGCAATGTTCTTCTGGGAAACCCTGGGTCCGGCCATTCATGTGGATGTAAATTTGACACGTGTCACCTACCTAAACATCGTTGCAGACCAGGTACACCCCTTCATGGCAATGGTATGCCCTGATGGCAGTGGCCTCTTTCAGCAGGATAATGCGCCCTGCAACAATGCACACATTGTTCGGGAATGGTTTGAGGAACATGATGAAATGTTCACGGTGTTGCCCTTGCCTCCAAATTCTCCAGATCTCAATCCGATTGAGCATCTGTGGGATGTGCTCGACCGACAAGTCCGATCCACGGTGACTCCACCTCGCAACTTACAGGACCCTTAAGGGGTCTTGTGGAGTCCATGCCTTGGCGGGTCGGTGCTGATTTGACGGCACACGGAAGACCAACAGCATATTAGGCAGGTGGTCATAATGTTTTGGCTAATCAGTGTATTTGTGTGTACATTTCTAGGTACAGTAATTACATTATATATATATATATATATATATATATATATATATATATATATATATATATATATATATATATATATATATATATTGTTGTGGATTCCCACCCACCGAACGGACAATCCAGTTGCGGCTTTCCAGATCAACGCCGAAAACAAGCCACGGGTTTGTTTTCAACCACTCCACAACCTTGTCCGTACTCTACCCGTGCGCTACAGGGTCCGATCGCCAAATCTTCGATTTACCTAAATAATCGCGCAGGTAGATTACCGAGAGATTGTACCTCAATGGGGCCGCATGGAAACGGGCCGCTTAAGCAGCTCGCTTCGTTTTGGGATAACCGAGCAGGGTATTATCGCGCAGCTCCGTTGGACCCGATTCTATTATCGGCTATTTAACAACCAACTATATTCCGAGTGCAATATGGCAGTTCAATCAAGGGAAAAAGGACGCAACAAACGGGTGACATTTAAACAAGCACATTTATTTCACAACCAAACATGCACGTACACGGTCAAAGATGCGGTTATGCAGTCGTGCATGCAAACTATGCACGTATTCAATCGTGCAATGAATGGGGGTAGGGACAAAACGCGAGCAAGACAAAGAGCTACCACCGTCTATTTATTATGTACAGTCACTTATCGACGGTTCTACTTTACGGACATGGCGCCACAAGGTTCATACAAAGAAACGAAGGAAAAACCCCAGGACAGATGAGGGGTAGACTGGACCTCTTGGGGTCTTTATAGGCACGGAGCCGTGTAGACCGCAAAGGCTCCGAGAGACCAGGCTGGCTACCTTCACCCTCGTGGTGACTTGCTAGGGCGACCCTCGACGTCCCCTCTCCAACGACCCACGGCATGGCAGGCCATGCGCCTTGGCTCCGCTGCGCTCCTCTCTCTCCAGCTCCCTACCGCGGCTCCACACACTGCCCACAACTCCGACACGACACTCTCTCCTCTCCTCCACACACCTCACAACCTCCAGCAGCCGACCCGAGACTTGCGTTCAGCGCGCCTTTTTATCTCCATGGCGCCCCGCCCCCCCCCCCCCCGCCCCCCTCTTCCAGCATGCGCACGAAGCTTCCAGAAGGAGGGTGTTTTCCTCGCCGAATTGGGGCCTTTCTTTTATGTCTTCATAGCTTTAGTCTTTTCCGCACGTGTTTGTCGTTGGGGGGAGGGGTGAAGCCGTCATCCGTTCTCCCCCGATGAATGCCAGGCTTCTCGCAACCGTGCTGAGGTGGCAAATGCGGTGGTGGTGTGGTTGGCGTTATGGTGGCGTGACTGGCATTTTGTGGTGGTCTTGATGGTGGTGGGGCTGGCGTTTGTGGTGGTCGTGAGGGTGGTGTGATTGGGCGGTGGTGGTTAAGGTGGTTGTTGTGAAGGCGGCTGTTCGTTGTCTGTGGGGATGGTGGCGGTTGATGAGAAGGTGGTTGTGGTGATCGTGGTTGTAGTTGGTGGCGCTTTGTGGTGGTAGTAATGGCGGTTGGTCCAAAATAACGATAATAAAAGAAAAACTGCTAACTCAAAGATCACAGCCCTGCACACGAATAATTGCCCGTTAAACATCGGTGGGGAAATCTATCTGAACACAGACTTCTCAACATAACTTATCTCAGGACCTATATGGTGCTCTGCGAATTTCCAACGCCGTAACACTATGTACATACATCTACTAGATGACCCGTGAACCCGTAAGGTTCCCGTAGTGACAGCGGTTGATGAAAAAAAAAAAAAATCATTTCAAGAAAAAAAAAAAAGGATAGCTCCAGCGAACTATACCGCTGAGGTTGTTTGCATTGATCAAATTCTCCCGAAGAGTACTTGACTGAATCGGGAATTGATTTTTTTTAAATAATTTTTTCGTTGCCCGATTTGAACAAAACTTGATACCGCACACTGCAGGAGAATGGTGAGTAAGGTGGCCCTAAAAATTTTGCGCTATCTTCTACCGTTTTGGCTGTATTTCGGGAACATACATACATACAAGATGAGGGTTTTAGTAATATATACATACCTTTAAACCTCTTTTAGCCTTTATTTAATTTGAATTATATACTTGAACTCTGTAGAACACAAATCGCCTTCATAACACTTCCAAGGACCATCCTATATATCGATACGTGGCATGTGAGAGGGACAGTATCGGGGCGTCGACGTGGCTGCCGATATAGCTATGTACGATGCTGATTGACGCTGTGTTCTATGCTGATCAATAAAGCTTCCATCTCGGAAACTGCGATTCAATGTCGTCTCATTCGAGTGTCTTTATTTAATTTAAAAATACAAAATGGTGTTATTGCTGATGTTTATTGTGGTGAAACAATATCAGGGTACATTTGCTTGTTGAGCAGCGAATTGAATGGCACAGAACATCATTTCAAGAAACATCTATAAACAAAGGAGGTTGGAGTGGAGGAGACTCGTTCCGATTTATAATTATTTTATCGACACGATGGTCATATTTTGTATAATGTAGCAACATGTGGTTCCCAAAAACAACATTTCGATTTATTCTTCACCCTTCATTATGCCCGTATGGTTTCACTCTTCACCCACGTGCACGTCATTAAGGTTGCACGAAGAATGGAGTCGCAGGTATATGGCGAGTCGGCGACTGCTGACCTTTCAGAGAAGTCCTTGGCGTTTGCGCTGTCCGAAGTGGTTGGCGGTGATGCAAGACTCATTACTTCGTCGTGGTTTGAAGCCGCTGTGACAAGTTTACAAATGTGTAAACCATCCATGAAGGATTGTGATGACAATTATAAAGACGAGAATGACATTGTTCGAGATCTCTGCCGTAAATGATGACGAAACGCTGACGTTTCGGGTCTTTCCCTTCGTCAGGGGGCGGTTGCCTTGCATTCCATTGACTCCCTTTCACTGAAGAAAAGTTAATAGGTAGTGAAGATTCGGGACCTGCGACTCCAGGCTATCTTGTCTCACTACAATGCTCCACTTTTCTCGGTGCACAAGAGATGCCACCTGCTGGTTGGCGGTTGAGAGTTGCAGGAATGCTGTTGAAATATTTGCCGGCCGAAGAATACTTTCATATCAATTTTGCTACGCCTGCCTCAAGAACCAAAATGACGTCTTTGAAGAGAGAACTGCTCATTTTTTCAGATGTAACGATGTTCAGAAGTTGGGAAAAAGTAAAAAAATGTAAACAGAAAAGAAACGGAAATTAAACATTCCCTTTTTGAAAGAGTCCCACGCATCCACGGGAAGTAGGTAATGCCACGGCTTAAAATGGGGCGTCACTTTTACTTTGCATTCTCTCCTTAGCCCTTTGCCCTCATTACCTCACTCGTCCTGTTGGCGTGCGTGCCAGACAAGGTGTTCTAACCTCGACCTTGTACTCTCATTACATCGATCATCCTCTTAGCATGTGTGCCGGTTAAGGGGTGGGTGTTTCTTATTCTTTGGCGCTGCTCTACACAGGTGATTTATGATGGTGATTCAATGGGAGACGTGTGTTTCAGAATGGCGAAGGGAAAGTGGATTTGCGCCTTGTCACTTGCCGTTTGCACACCTGGTTGAAACCAAAGGATCTCGAGGGTGCCTTGAGGCTTGGCTGCCAGGTAGGCATTTTCATTTGTCGTTCCTCTTGTTTGCTTTGTGATTTGTACCCATCGTGAGATCAAGCACAGTAGAATCTGGATAATAAGCGCGCGTGTGAATGTAAAATAAGCACATGTACAAACATCATCGCAAGGCTTTGAAAACTGAAAACATTATCAACTCAAACACGACAGTATTTCATGTTTTATTGGCACATAAATTTTTAAGTCCGAATTTCTTGCGCGTCTGGTACTGGAACTTTCAAGAGTTGTACGTTCAAAGCAACGTGTTTTTTTGTTGTTGTTGTTGTTGGTGTGTTTTTTTTGTAAAGGTTCGTAAAAGGGTGTTTCATGACCCTTTATGATAAAGGGTCGTGATATCTTTTGTCATGATCAAAATGGGCACTCCCGTGAAGCGTCAATCACATCCCCGTGAAAAGAAGATTGATATTATCGCGTTTTACAATTATTTTAAGAACCAGTGCCAGATGTGCAAGAAATTTGGACTTGACACTCGAGGACTTTGATGTGAATGGTGAAGAATGAGGAAATAATTGTTCAGAGTGTGAAAGGTTTGCAGAAGAGAGGGAGCGCAAGACTGGTCTTTTTTCCCCGGACATGGAAAACGAACTTGTTACGGAGTTTAAGCACATGCGTCCTCGAGGACAAAGTGTATTTAGTATTTGTTTCCGAGGTATGGACAATTAAAATTGCAATGACGTTTAAACTGACACCCATGCAGCCAATTTAAAGGATACTTAACATAATGAGCACATCATGGCTTTTTGAATATGTATAAGCACATGTGTTCCACAAAATCTAAAAATATGTGCAGAGACTTGTTATCCAGATTCGTCTGTTATTAAATTTGTGTTGGTGACAACAAATCACGACAACTTCAACATACGATCTGCACTATACATACATATATACATATATATATATATGTATATATATATATATATGTATATGTATATATATATATGTATATGTATATATGTATATGTATATATATATGTATATGTATATATATATATGTATATGTATATGTATATATATATATATATATATATATATATATATATATATATGTATATGTATATATATATATATATATATATATATATATGT
This sequence comes from Eptatretus burgeri, assembly GCF_056783735.1. NCBI lineage: Eukaryota > Metazoa > Chordata > Myxini > Myxiniformes > Myxinidae > Eptatretus > Eptatretus burgeri. The sequence continues at coordinate 106,059,741 of NC_140967.1, read as the reverse complement.
ATATATATATATATGTATATATATATGTATGTATATATATATATATATATATATATATATATATATATATATATATATATATATATATATATATATATATATATATATATATATATATATATATATATATATATACATACACACACACACACAACTGGTCAAAAGTTTCAGAACACCCCCATTTTCCCAGTTTTTACTGAAATTAAAGCATAGAATAAATAAACAATTGCAGATTAAAAAAAAGAAATCATGGAATCCTTTTGTTGAACAAAATTTAATCGAACTTTTAACTCATCAAAGTAGCCACCTTTTGCAGCTATAACAGCCGAACATACTCATGGCGTTCTTTCTACAATGGAAATCAAATATTGTTTGGAAAGTTCTTCCTAACACTGTTGCAGAAGTTCAGACAAATGTGTTGCACTTGTAGGTTGCTTTACTTTCACCCTTCTGTCCAGTTCATTCTAAACCAGCTCGATGGGGTTTAAGTCTGGAGACTGTGCTGGCCATTCCATGATTTTAAGCCTACTCTCTTGTTCTTTTCTTCCAAGGTAGTTCTGACATAGCCTGGAGGTATGTTTTGGGTCGTTATCTTGCTGTCGGATGAACCCCTGACCAACTCTGCGTAGACCAGAGGGTATTGCATGGTGCTGTAAAATGCTGTGGTTGCCCTTTTGGTTCAGGGTGCCAGTCACTGTGCAAGTCGCCGACTCTGGATCCAGCAAAAGAGCCCCAGATCATCACGCTTTCTCCTCCATGTTTGACAGTTGGTGTCACACACTGAGGAACCATCCGTTCGCCTACTCCACGGTGTACAAAAACCCTGCCTGATGAACCGAAGATTTCAAATTTTGATTCATCGGTCCATAAGACCTTCTTCCAGTTTTCAGTAGTCCACCAGCGGTGCTTCATGGGCCAGGCAAGCCTCTATTTCTTATTTTGCCATCTTAGCAATGGCTTTCTTACTGCCACTCGACCTGTCAAACCTACAGCTCGAAGTCTTCTCTTCACAGTTGAAACTAAGACTTCCTTACTTCAACCAGTGTTAAACTGTGCTTGAAGCTGCTGTCCTGTGAGCCGCCTATCAATGAAGCTGTTGACTCTCAGAAACTTGTCTTCTGATTGTGTTGTGGCTTTGGATCTGCCAGACCTCTTCCTGTCAGAGTTTCCTCCAGTTTCCAAGTGCCTTCTGATGGAGTAGGAAGCTGTACTCACTGACACCTTGGCCTCTTTGCAATTTCTCTAAAGGAAAGACCGACACTTTTAAGGGTTATAATGGTCTGTCTGTCTTCCTTTGTTGATTGTCTTTTTCTCGCCATGATGATAGCAATATACTACTTCCTGCAGTGCAATATTGTCCAAATAATGCTTCAGAGGGTGTTGCAACACAATCTGCTCCAACACTGCGTTTATACAAAGAGAGGGTTTGTAACTAATCAACAAAAGTTGGGACACCTGTAGGAATTGTTTGCATCAACTTTCAAGGCTTAATTGATGTCCATTGCTGCAGAACAGCTGCAGTTGCCAACCCATTACTTGTTCCCTGAAAAGGGCCTTTTTTTTTGTTAACAACAAGTTTTGTTATTTGAAAGGTTGTTTTTTAAAAACTCTGAAAGTTACATTATTTTTCAGTTTTTGGGAACCTAAACTTTTCTTTTTAACCTCTGGAAGTTTAGCGCTTAGCTTTGTACCATTTCAGGTTAATCATTGGACTTGAACTTAAATTTCAGTAAAAACTGGAAAAATGGGGGTGTTCTAAAACTTTGGACCGGTAGTGTATGCATTTACACACACACACACACACACACACACACACACACACACACACACACACACACACACACACACACACACACACACACACACACACACACTATATATGTATATATATATACACATGTACAGGGTGAGTCAAAAGTAGCGCCCAATTTCTGTTTTTTTTCGGCTGTCAGATTCTTTCTGGGAAGTCATGTTGTTAATAATTGTCTTGCAGATTATTAATTTTCGTAATTTATTTATTTTTGATTTTGTTTGGAAGGTTATTGCTGCGAGTTTGGAAAGTTAATGAATTTGCATCAAATTGAACCATGAATTACCTTTCAATGAATCAACGCATTGCGGCCGTGAAACATTACTACAAATGGATTGAACAACCAACGATGGCGGCACGCCATCTTCATTTTTGCGAAGAGTTCTTCGCTAAACTTCACAAAGAGGACACAATGCTCGACAACATCTGGTGGTCATATGAGGCATGTTTTAAGCTTAATGGCACAATTAACAGACACAATTGTGTCTACTGGGCTGTGAATAACCCAAGAGTGACAGTTGAGAAGGAGGTAAATTTACCTGGAGTGACAGTTTGGGCAGCCATATCTCCATTCGGGATAATTGGACCCTTTTTCTTTGAGGGATCTGTCACTGCAGAAATTTACCTGGATATGCTGCAAACCTTCTTTTGACCCAGGGTACAAGATCAGGACTGTTATTTCCAGCATGATGGAGCTCCACCTCATTATAGACGTTATGTTCGTCAGTGACTTGATGAAAACATTCCCAGAAAGTGGATCGGCCGCCGTGGTCCGATCGAGTGGCCGGCACGCTCCCCAGACCTTACACCTCCAGATTTCTTTCTTTGGGGGCTTAGGAAAGACCTTGTTTATCGTGAAAAGGCTCGTACCATTGAGGAATTAAAGGCTCAAATCACTGCAAAGTTTGAGGAAATTGATATCGAACTCTGCAGACGTGTGTGCTGCTCTGTGCCTGCTCGGCTGTAATTGTGCATCGATCACGAGGGAGGGCACTTTGAAAATTGCAAGTAAAACTGCTTGGTACAGTTCCGTAATAATTTTTTCTTGAATAAATGGTTAGATAAACATGTCATTCATTTATTTCTACCTTCTTGTACACTGTAATACAAATGGCAAACAAACAATCAACTGACAGAAATTGGGTGCTACTTCTGATTCACCCTGAATATATCAATATATATATATATATATATATATATATATATATATATATATATATATATATATATATATATATATATATATATATATATATATATATATATATATATATATATATATATATATATATATATATATACATATATACATATATACATATATACATATATACACATATACATATACATATACATATATATACATATATACGTATATACGTATATACATATACATATACATATACATATACATATACATATATATATATATATATATATATATGTATATATGTATATATGTATATATGTATATATATATATATACACACATACATACATATATTAATCAACCTATCCCAGGGAAAAAAAACACAGGAAATATATTAACACAAGACCCAATTGAGGCCTGAAGACCAATTATACAAGGAAATCTAACAGGTGGAGGCCATTCAGCCAATCATGCCTGTTAATTCATCTCATTAATTCTATACTAATTCATCCACATGAGATCCAAGGAAGAAAATGCAAACAGATATATTTATTTAATGGGGAAAAAATATTTTCCTTCTTTCCCTCAGGTGGGGAAGGGGGGCATGGGCTCGGTTAAAAACAAACAGCATCAACCACACAACCCCCCTTGACAAGACCCCCACCAACAGCACCCCATACACAATCACCCATCAATACTCAAACTACCAAAAAGTCATCAACATCCCTATACCCTTCTATCTCCATAACTTCCAGGTACCTATCTAATTCTAATTTAAACTTATCTCCTGTTTCTGCTGCCACTACATTTCCAGGGAGACCATTCCATGCATTAACTACTCTCTGAGTAAAAATCTCCCAACTTACTACTGCCTTAACTCTCCTCTTCTTTACTCTCAGTCTATGGCCACTGGTTCTATCACTGTCGACTCTGTTGAATAATTCATCCACACTTATTTTGTCTATACCCTTCATTTTATTTAACATCTCCATCATATCTCCTTGTAACCACCTCCTTTCTAGTGTATAAAGCCCCGTCTCCTTCAGCCGCTCATCATAGCTGAGTCGAGCTCGGCCCGGAATCAATCTAGTAGCCCTGCGCTGAACCCTCTCCATGTCATCCATGTCCTTCCTGAGTTGTCATGACCAAAACTGCACGCAATATTCTCGACGTGACCCTCACTAAATTCCTGTGCAATGTTAACACCACCTCTTTTAAAATATAATCGATCCCCCTCCAAATACAACCTAAAACCCTGCTTGCTTTACCTATAGCTGCCTGCTTACCTCCCGTATCTATTACCACCCCCAGATCCTTCTCCTGTGTAACACGCTCCAAAATTACCCCCTGCATCCTGTAATCTCTATTTTAATTGTTCTTTCCCATCCCCCAACACCTTACACTTGCTCAGGTTTAATTACATCTGCCAATGTTTCACCCAATCTATACAAGTATCAATACTTTTCCTGAATCTGATCACCACCCCCTCTGCTATACACCTCACCTCCAAGCTTTGTGTCATCTGCAAATTTGGAAAGCTTACTCTTCATCCCATAATCCAAATCGTTGATGTAAATAATGAAGTGTAATGGTCCGAGTACTGATCCCTGAGGCACCCCGCTACTTACGTCCTCCCAGCAAGACATCCTCCCACTCACAGCCACTCTTTGCTTCCTACCACTAAGCCAGTTTCCAATCCAATTAGCTACCTGACCAGCCACTCCACAACCCCTCACCTTGGCTTACAACCTCCGATGTGGTTCCTCATCAAATGCCTTCTTAAAGTCTAGATATACTATGTCCACTGCCTTTCCATCATCCACCCAATCAGACACTGCTTCATAGAACTCTAAAAGATTTGGTCAACAAGAACTACCTTTAATTAGTTTGTATTTATTTAAATGGTTCCTCATCTGGTCCCTAATTAATATCTCCAACACCTTCCCCACAACTGAAGTCAAACTAACAGGTCTATAGTTTCCCAATTCTTCTCTGGTTCTTTTATTAAATAATGGTGTTACATTTGCTACTCTCCAATCCTCCAGTACCTGTCCTGACTCCAGGGAACTGTTGAAAATATCCGTTAACATCTCACTTATCTGCTCAGCCACCTCCGTCAATATTGTCGGGTGCATATTATCTGGACCCGGAGCCTTATCTCATCTTTGATTACCGAACTGTTCCTTTACTTCCTCCACTCCAACCTGGATATTCTGTAAAAACCTTTCCTCACCTCCTCGATAAATACTCTCAGCTATTGGCAATTCTCTTGACTGTTCTTGTGTAAAAGTTGAAGTAAAATACCTGTTTAATAAGCCTGCCATCTCGCTTTCATCACTAACCACTCTCCCGGTGCTATTCCTCAATGGGCCCACACTGGTCCAAACCTGTTCTTTTCCCCGATATACTTATAGAAAGCCTTGTTATTATGTTTAATATTTTTAGCCGTGTCCTTCTCATACTCTCATTTGGCTTGCCGAGTTATTTTATTAATCTGCCTCTGTTTACTCCGACAGTGATATCAATCGAACTCCAGTCCTCTTATTTTAAACCTCAAAAATGCCTTCTGCTTTTCCTTAATAGCGTTCTTTATGTCACGACTCAACCACCCTGGTCTCTTCCTACTTCTAGTTTTACACCTCATTGGAATGTACTTCCTTTGCACTCCACACATTTGCTCCTTGAAGCTTTCCCATTTCTCTGATGCTGATTGTCCTGTTGTTAGAGTCTCACAATCTACATCACCCAACTCTCTTCTCATACCCTCAAGGTTTGCCTTCCTGAAATCTAATAGCCTTGCCCTACTATCCTGAAGTCTCACTCAAAACAGAATCTTTGCAAACACAATGTTCTGATCACTTGCTCCTAAATGCTCCCCGACCTCCACCTCCTCCACCATATTGGGATCGTTACTTAAAAGGAGGTCCAACACTGCACTCCCCCTCGTGGGCTTATCTACAAACTGGGTTAAAAAGCATTCCTGGACTAAAACTAGGAAATCCTCATCCGCTCTGCCCTTTCCCTGTTCATGGACCCAATCTATCCCTGGCAAGTTAAAATCCCCCATAATCAATGCTCTTCCCTTACCACATACCCTTTTGAATTCTTCATCTACTCCTCCTTCTTCCTCTTCCTTCCCACCCGGAGCCTGAAAAAGCGTCCTTCCAGTATCTTACTGTTTTTACAATCTTCAAGCTCTACCCATACAGAATCTTCCACATTAACATCACCCCTTTCTCTTGATACAATTCTGTCCTTTACCCAGATCGCTACTCCTCCTCCTATTCTCTCCTTTCACACCGATATACCTTGTAGCCTTCTAATCCTGTCCTCCAGTTACTCTCCTCCTTAAATTATGTCTCACTCACTGCAACTTTGTCATACTCCTCGCTATCTACTTTGGCTACAAGCTCTTCCATTTTATTATTTAAACTCCTGACATTGGAAAAGAATATATTTAACTTTTCCCTTCCTGAAATTATATTTTCCTGCCTGGCCTTACTCATCATCAGTTCCTTCCTTGATAGCTTCCCCACCCTCCGCTGACCTAAAAAATCCTGAATTCCTTCCTCAAGCCGCTGTCACACCTTGACGATTTAGCCAGCCTATGCCAATTCATGAAAAATTTGTCTAAAACGCTGGCACACGTCGAATACCTTATGGGTACGTTTTGTATACGTTAAGAGCACGCTGAAAAACACTGCCATACGTCGTAGTACGCTGGCTTTAAACGTTGTACTTTTGGGTTATCCTCAAATTTTTGCATGCTTGAAATTTTACGACGTATGCCTCACACGTTCCGCTACGCTGGCCATAAGTTGTAGGCACGTTATGCGATCGTTGACACACGTCGACACACGTTACTTGTAAGTTACTCATAAGTCGAAACACGTCGAGGTAATGTTTAGCGTACCCGAAACTTATTTCTAACCTATGAGTAACGTTTTGTAAGCACGCTACACGAACGTTGTTCACACTTCGCAACACGTTACTTGAAAGTTCCTCATACTTCGAAACACGTCAAAGTAATGTTTAGGGTACCCGTGACTTATTTATAACCTATGATTAACGTGCTTGGGAATTATTTGTAAAGCATGTCCTGACATCTTCAGGACAACCACAGAACTTACTGAACGCGTTTCTAACTTACAGATACCGTATAATGGCATATTGGCAGCGATTAGGGGAATTGGTATGTAAAAAGGGTATATGCCCAAAAAGCAGGAGGAACCCGTCTTTTTTTTTTTTAGACTTCGTGGTGAGTACATGTCCATGTCATTCCGAGAGATGGAGGATACGGCAAGGCTGAGACGACAATACCTACCTGTCCTCCAACATCAACATGACCTCATCAAGTTGACACTGCACCAGTTGCGTGCCAATAGAGCCGGGAGAAGAAGACATGAACCGAGGAGAAGGAACTGGGTCAGACCATGGATCGGGAGGCGACGCCACTATGGCATATATGACCAGCTCATGGTGGAACTCCGGAACGAGGACCATGCATCCTTCATCAACTTCCTGTGAATGCCCCCAGCGATGTTCGACGAGCTGCTAGCCAGAGTGGGTCCAAGGATAACCAAGCAGTACACCTTCTACAGGGATCCGCTTGAGCCTGGCATGAGGCTGGCACTGAGCCTGCTGCTGTTGGTGCCGTGACTGCAGTGCTGTGGAAGCGATTTAACTCGTTCAATGGAAACGATTTAAATTGCCGAGCACCAGCGTCCAAAAACAATAGGCGAGTGACAGGCATTTATTAAAAGTGAAGTTGCAGCCTATGAATAGAAAACCTCACGTAATCGTCGACGATACGCTGCCACGCTATGCATACGTTAGACTATTGTTGGGCATAGGTTGTGGACGCCTAAAACGCGCTAATCAATCGTTGGTATAACTTATCTATAAGTTATCGAAGCGTTCTGTGTTTATTACTAGTACATGATGCATTTGTCCAAGTCGTTTTGAATACTTTAAAAACTGAAACAAAAAAAAATTCATCGTGGGAATGAGAAAAAAAAAATTCGCCGAAAAGAACATCGAACAATGGTGCAAAGTAGTCTCCTATTCGTGGACGCAACGAGGATCCATCATCACCCACATCCTCCCCATCACGCTCACCTACTACCAATACCACTACTACTACTACTACTACTACTACTACTACTACTACTACTACTGACACGCTCACCTAATACTACTACTACTGACATTGACATCTACTCAACATGGAGTCTGGAACATTGACGGGTTCCTCTTGTGAAGCCCATTTGTATATACCAATTCGCCATTATACTGTAGATGTAAATTAGAAACACGTTCAGTAAGTTCTGTGGTCGTCCGGAAGACGTCAACCAAATTCATCTACATACGACAATGTGCGTTTGAGATACGTTACACATAGGTTCAAAGCACGTTACTCATAGGTTAAAAATTAAGTTTCGGGTATGCTAAACCTTACCTCAACGTGTTTCGACTTACGAGTAACTTACAAGTAACATGTGTCCGACGTGTGTCAACGATCGCGGAGCGCGCCGAGAACTTATGCCAGCGTATGCGGAACTTGTGAGCCATACTTCGAGTACGTCGTAAAATTTTCAGCATGCTTGAAATTTCACGACGTACTAGACGTACCATGGAATATGATAGCGCACTTCATCGTTTTTCAGCGTGCTCCTACCGTATACACAACTTACCCAAACCGTATTCGACATGTTCCAGCGTTTTAGACACATTTTTCATAGGTCGGCATACGCTGGCTAAATCGTCAAGATGTGACTGCGATGTTGACACTTCCAATTTTCAGGCGGTTATGATTTAAATCGGCGTGCGGCAGGTTTTTAACAGAGAACCCCACGAGTTCGTCTGCGATACGTGCAGCGCGCTATGCCCAAGTTAAACTATTGTTGGGCATAGGTTGTGAACGCCGACAACAGGCTAAGCATTCGTTGGTATAAGTTATCTATAAGACAACGAAACGTTCTGTGCCCATTACTAGTATGTTATGCATACGACCAACACGTGAATACGACCAAAACTTAAAAAAAAACCCTCAATTTCAGCATACGCCAACGTTTTACATACATTTTTATACGTTGCCATTGCTGGTTAAAATGTCAAGGTGTGACAGTGCCTTCAATTCCCACTGCAAACCTTGCTGCCCCCTTTCTATTTAACACACGGCCATCATTCTGGAAACGCTCCCTTTGTCCCCGAAATGATTCCCACTGCTTGTTAAATGTAAAACCTTCCTCCCGACACCATTCTTCCAGCCATTGGTTGACATATTTTGCTCTGCTTATAATTTCTATATTGTTTCCTAATCTTGGGAGAATCCCAGAAAACATGACTTCACAACCCTTTGCTTTCAGCCACTTACTCAATATCCTGTATCTTTTTTTAAAAAACTCTGAGTAAACTTTCCCTACATGATTGGCACCTCGGTGTACCACAACCAACTACTTCCTTCCATGACCCGATACAATATTGTTTACCCTTCCTTTACAATGACCCAAACGCCCGCTCCTTCAAAATTGCACATTATTCTGTGTCTACAATCCTTCCTGGAGAATGAAGAATCTACATATTTAATGATCTCTTCACCCACAAAAACTGTCTCCCTTCCAAACCTCATGTTTACCAATCTCTATTGCTGCACCTTCACCACTGCCTGCACCACCACCACTGGCTGCACCCCCGCTACTGCCTGCCCCCATTGCACAGTCACCACTTCCCATATCCTCAACAACCTCACTCCACAACCGTAACCAACTATTATCTACAAATTTCTCACATTCTGCTACTTGCTGCAAATTATCGATGCGTTCCTTCAACCTCTCAATAACCATCCTCAAGTGGACGATTTTCTCACACTTACTACAACAACAAGAACCCTCTGCTTCCCCTGTTGTTGACGTGGCCCACGTTGAGCAACTGTTACATTTTACGTCCTCCTCTTCCTTTCTCCTTCGCTCTCTATTCATAACCTTCTTCACCCCCATACACCCAAGGCCCCAACTGACTTAACGCTAAACTTATCACGAGGCCTCACCCTGCTTCTTTCAATAAACTACCGGAAGTGGTTATTTTGAAATAGGAAGTGGTTATTTTGAAATAGGAAGTGGTTATTTTGAAACAGGAAGTGGTTATTTTGAAACAGGAACTCAACTACCTGCTAAAACTGTTATGAACACAACACGAAAAAAATAAGTCCACTTCCACAGCCCCGACACAAATCTTGATAACAAAATACACAACGCTTGCGAAGGACTGGAAGGGGAGCTCGCCACCCAGTCGTCCACGCGCACCGATCCCCGAACCGAAAGTCCGGAAGTGACGTCAAGGATTATGTAATTTTAATTTTCTTTTTCTATTTTTCAGTTTTTTTTTTTTTTATCCAAATGGAGCCCGTGACCTTCCTCTGAATAAAAGAGGATGCCATGCAAAGTTTGATTGCACCGCTTCATGCAGAGGCCGAATGCATAAATGAAGAAACAAACTTTCTTTTTAATTGTATATTAGTTTGGGGTCAGAAAAAAGAATTCCTTTCACTTCTCACTGTTTTATGCCTGGTGTTGGCTTTATGGTTCGGGTGGTGGGCTTTGGATCCTCGGGTCCTGAGTTCAAATCCCGCTCAGCTGTTGAAT
>NC_140967.1:105979138-106044138 GCF_056783735.1 Eptatretus burgeri | reverse complement strand
CCGAGTGCCCTTCTAGTTTGAATAGGATTTCCTTTTTCGTTGAACACAAAGTTTTAGTTTCCTCAGGCTTGTGTATCCGAGAAGAAAAATACAAATTGTCGAAGACTTTTCCATCGCAGAACGTACATATATATACTGTATTATTGAGGCCTGGGGTCGAGGTTCGCCACGAGGGGAAGCAATCGAGTTCCTCCCGAAAACCGGTCCCGAGGCCACACGTCGCGGATAACTCCATGGCCCGGTGGATTTTCCGGCATCTACAAACGCCGATTGGTACTGCCGATCCTGGCAAGGTTTCATGACTTCGTGTGTTACCATTTCCAGTGGATTTGACAGTATCTAGTGGGGCCTGTGCCCTCTGCATCCTTGCTTTATCTTAACTGATCAGGTGCAGCCGAGCGGAGCTGCCAAGTCCGCACCGGCTAATGTGTAGAGGTAGGGTAAAACGTTCCTGCTAACACTGTGTATGGACGATGTTGGATCATTGGAGGAAAAGACGCTACGGACTGGGTTATGTGGCACAATAAGCAAGGGATTTAATGCATGAAAATGTATACAGCAGTGGAAAGCATGAATTGGTTAGGTGCAGCAAAAAACAAAACAAATTGTATACAATAACGAGGCTCGTAGAAGATCGAACACACAGAACGTACAACAAGGAGGGCAGGAGACAAGAGGGATGGGATAGGGAAGAAGAAAACAGTGGGGAACAGTTTAGAACTGTGGAAGGGTGAGGGATGGGGTGGGGTATGTCGGGTAAACAAGATGGACACTGCAAGGACTTTCAGGAAGGAAAGCAGGGAATTCGAAGGAGGTGGGTTAACGGGGGTAGAAAAGATCATAGTTTTGGATGGGGGAAGATAAGAGATGTTGCTGAACAGCTGAAGGTGAGCAGTGATTCTTGATTTTGATAGTTTTACCAGAAGGGGGTTGCTGGCGGACCTTGAGCACCCTGCAGAAATATGGGGGGTACATATCTCAGACTTGAAGAGACTTGATAGTGAGAGTGTGAGATTTCTCAGGATAGAAAGACATGTTCCACGTATTGGACCAGTTTATGATTTTACCCAGATCAGCAGTGAGTGAAGAAGCTGCTGCTTGCTGATCGGAGGGACGACAGATGGTACGGCAGAGATTGGAGTCATCATCAAAGAGATAAAGAGGATTTTCCAGAGAGTCGGAGAGATCATTGATGAAAACTGAAAAAGAGCAGGGCCCAGAACGCTGCCTTGAGGAACTCCAACCTGGACAGGATGAGGGGATGAAAGAACTCCATTTAGGACCACACGTTGTCTGCGACAGGAGAGGAAGTCTGCGAGCCATGAGTGGAGATGGCCTTAGACACCATAGGAAGAGAGTTTGGTGAGCAGGGCGGGGTGCCTGACCATATCGAAGGCACGCGATATGTCTAGGGATATGGCTCTGATCTCTTGTCTGGCATTGAGGACCTCCATCCTTTGTTGGGAGAGCAGAAGCAGCATACCCAGGGTAGAGTGTCCTGGTCTGAATCCAAATTGATGATCGGAATCTGTCTGTTGTTGCAGGGATCTGTTTTTACACCTTTTTTTTCAGAGCGGTAATGGTTGTTCTATTCACCCTCTCATTTGCTCAAGGTCATCTGCCATCTGCTTGGAAATCGGCAGAGAGGGTGAACAAGAGCAGCAGAGCAGGTTTTTAGGACATGTGGGCTGATTCCGTCTGGACCGATTGCAGAATCTGAGTCGAGGTTTGAGAGCAAAATCACCTTGGCGGGAGAAAAGGACGCGGAGTCGAGGAACAACTGGGTGCGACTAGGTAAGGTGGGTACAGGAAGCGATGGGTTTGGGACGCAATATTTAGAAGCAAACACAGAGTTTCGGCATTCAGCCTTTTCACAAGAGACGTCAGCTGTGTCGCCATTTGAGGTAAGGGAGGGAATGGAGGGGGAACATATCCCAGAAACAGATTTAATTAGCAGGGCACCGGTGGAGCGCATACCTCCCCCATATATTGTCTGATCCATGAGAACGTATCAGGCCCAATACATTTTTGAAATATGCTATATATCGTTTTTGACCCCATCTCTCAATGATATAGAATCACTTTAAGAATTAAATAATTCTTGTATCCAGATGCGGATCTTCATCAAAATAGAATCAATTTGTCCTTGCGACACACCCAACATGTCCACCAAGTTTCATCCGAATCCGTCCACAAGATTTTGAGACATCTTGATTATATATCGTTTTTGAGCCCTATCAATGGTGAAGAATCACTTAAATTGTAGTAGCCGGATCCGGATCTTCACCGAAATCTAAGCATTTCATCCTTGTCGCACACTGAGCCTGTCCACAAAATTTCATCAGAATCCGTTCACAACGTTTTGAGAAGTCCTGCACACAAACAAGCAGACAGAAAGCGGTCAAAACATAACCACGTCCACCTTCGGTGGCGAAGGTAACTAGTCACCACCAGTATTAGGAGGAGGGAGACAGGTTTGAGTGTTCAGTCTTTTTTTTGGTGGACACTGTCTGGGCTTGTATGAGAGCTAACACACAGAAACACATAGAAATGCACCACAAGGGGAGCAGGAGACAAGGGGGGGGGGCAGTGGGGGGGGTTCCAGATGGTCCTTTTGGAGATGCATCGTGAGAGTGAGATTTGTCAGGGTTGAAGGACATGTTCCACTCGTTGGATTTTATCCAGACCTGCAGAGAGTGAAGAGGCTGCTGCTTGCCGGTCTGAGGGATGACAGATGGTACAGCAAGGGGTGGAGTCATCAGAAAAGAGAAATCGAGGATTTTCCAGAGAGTCGGAGAGACCATTGATGAAACCAGAAAAAGAGTAGGGCCCAGAACGCTACCTTGAGGAACTCCAGCCTGGACAGGAAGGGGGGATGAGAGAACTCCATTTGGGGCCACACGTTGACTGCCACAGGAGAGGAAGTCTGCGAGCCATGAGTGGAGATGGCCTTGGATACCATGGGAAGAGAGTTTGGTGAGCAGGGCAGGGTGCCCGACCATATCGAAGGCACGCGATATGTCTGGGGAGATGGCTCTGATTTCATGTCTGGCATTGAGGACCTCCATCCATTGTTGGGAGATTGGGAGAAGGCTGATTGGTCTGGAGTTGCAGGGATCTGTGTTTGCACCTTTTTTTATGCAGAGCCGTGATGTTTGCTGAAATTTATGAGATTAGCAAGATGTTGTGTTCTGGCTCTCCTGAGGGTAGACACACACACACACACACACACACACACACACACACACACACACACACACACACACACACGTTCCGAGCTTTGTGTTAGGAAGTGAGATTACCTTCAGTTGGATTTGCCTTCCATGAGGCGAAGGCAAGTTGTTTCAGGACAACGACCTCGCCACAAGCTTCAGTGTTCCATGGGCAGGTCAGTGATTTACAAACACAAGAGAAACAGTGCAGAGTTACCCCAATCCGAAAACTTCTGCAATGGTAGTTTTTACAGACAATACAGATATGAGATTCTGGTGAACAGCTGTTTTGAAAACCTGGAGGGAGGAGGGGATTGAAGAGAGTGTGGGAGTTTGTTCCAGAGGTGGGGAAATAGGGGAATGAAAGAGTGAAGGTGTGAGCATGGTTGCTGTCTTCAATCACAGGCGAGTGGTTGAGTTGGTGGTTGGAGTGGTGTTGTGGTTTGACAGTGCTTGGAACTCTGCTGTGGTGGAATAGCAATGGTTGAGGTTGAAATGGATGGTGTGCGAGCAAAGTAAGACGATGGTTGTTGGTTTCGTGGTGTGGAGGTGATTGTAGTCTTGAGGTGGTTGAAATGTGGTTGACGTGGCGTGCTTGAATAATGGTGAATCTGGTGAGCGAGCGATGGAATGCGAGTCTTGTACGATGCTTTATAAAGTGAATCGCCAATAAAAGTTCATGTATGATTTTTTTTTTTTTATCATTGGTGTCGTAATTGTTTATGTTGCAGCGAGGTTGCGGTGGTGGTTGAAAGTGGTATGGCGGTTAAGTTCTGGCACGTGATTTGAATGGGGTTTTGGCGGAAATATGCTAATGAGGTGGTGCGCGCAGTGTCTCGCTTTGTGGTTGTGATGGCGTGACCTCGATTTATTTTTTTTCTATTTTAATATTTAAACCACAAACGTGGAGAAAGTGGGATGAAAAAAACCAAACTGATCCCTCCCATTACCATTCCCAAGTAACTGATGGTTACCATTCCCAAGGAGTTGATGTAGCTGTGTCCAATAAGCTGACCCCAATGATAATTGAGGTAACACCGGTCAACGAGCGCATTATGAGACTAAGGATTCGTCACTCCTTAGGTGTCATTTCCCTGGTCTCTGTCTATGCTCCGACTGAAGCGAGTGATCTCACCGTGAAGGATGCATTCTACGCCACGCTCGAGTCTGTGGTTGATCAGTGCCCCAGACGAGATACACTTCTAGTCTTGGGGGATTTCAATGCATCGACTGGAACTGATAGGGATGGTTATGAGGTGTGTGGTTGTACCATCTCTGACTTATTTCCAGTTGTTACTGGAGTTCGTTGGGGGTGTGTCTTGGCCCCCACACTTTTCAGCACTTGTATGGACTGGATTCTGGGGAGGATGTCGGAGAGATCAAGGTGCGGTGCGTCATTTGCGAATATTAAGATCTCGGACCTTGATTTCGCAGATGATGCAGTCATCTTTGCGGAAACTTTAGACATCCTTTTGGGGCCCTCGAGGTGCTGAATGAGGAGTCGGAGCCGCTGGGATTACGGGTTTCTTGGGTCAAAACTAAGATCCAGGCTTTCGGTGACATCTTGGATGCTGCAGTCCTGTCTGTGCCTGTTTGTGGTGAGGATGTTGAGGTCGTGGAGAGATTCACTTTCCTTGGCAGTGATATTCATGTCTCTGCCGGCTGTGAGTCAGAGGTCAATAGAAATCTGGGTCGGGCCTGGGGAGCGATGGATTCACTGGATAATGGGGTGTGGCGCTGCCGGTACCTGTGCGGGAGGACGAAAGTCCGAGTCTTTAGGTCCTTGGTGCTTCCATTCTGGCTCTATGGATGCGAGACTTGGACTCTGACCAAGGATCTGAGATGGAGACTTAATTCCTTTGGTACCAGGTCTCTTCGGAGAATCCTTGACTGTCGTTGGTCGGACTTTGTGTCCAATGAGCAGTTGCTGAGAGAGACTCAAATGAGATTTGTTACCTGCATCGTCCATGAGCATTAGCTGCAGCTATATGGACATGTGGCTCGTTTTCCTGACGCTGATCCTGCGCACCAGATTCTCTCGGCGAGGGAGTCTCGTGAGTGGAGGAGGCCAATGGGCCGACCACGTGCCTCATGGTTGTAGCAGGTTGATCGGCGTCTCAAGGAGATGGGGATGGACCAGGCATCTGCCTGGAGGATGGCCAGAAGGAGGCTCCTGGAGTCCTGGCGGAAAGTGGACGTAGCGACGTGCTGCTCTGGCGCTTGCTCCCACACCTGACCTGACCTGATCCCTCCCAGCACATATTCCCTTTGTAGCCCATGAGACACAAGGGAGGACCCCATCTGTCACCAGTCATAATGAAATAATTATCTCGGGAACCGCTTAATGTTGGTTGCCATTACTGGGGAGTGCCAGTTTGCAGAACCGTAACACTGTATTTGTTTTTTAAGCTCTTCATGCTTGGATTGATTGCAGCCGTCTTCTCCTCCTTGTGATTTTATCTTTCGGCCATTCCTGTAGGGGTCACTGTGCTTCCATCTCTGACATCAAATGTAACCGGCTAAAGTTGGACACTTACATTTTGTGATCCACATTTTGCATCCAATGTCGTTTCCTAAACGGTGATTTGCCGTCCACAATCAAAACTGGGGCTTTGATCAAGTGAAGGGGGGGACAGTCTTTCCTGACGCTTGATTGCGTGTCTGTGGGATGTGCAGAGCAGTTGTGCACGGCGGCGGGCGGAGAGCCCGGGATCGCGGCTCGACTGGCAAGGGCAAGGGGAGCGGCCGGATCTTCCTCGACCACCACGGCCTGCCCAGACTTTTCCCCGAACGAGAAATCTGTGCGGGCGCACAGGAAACAGGACTAGCTCAATACCAGGAATCTTCTAAGCAGTTGTGGAGATATGGATGAAGCTTCATTGGTGTTTTTTTTTGTTTGTTTGTTTGTTTGTTCGTTTGTTTGTTGTTGTTTTTTTTAACAATTGGGGTGGGATGGGGTTCGGGAAAGCAAAACACCAGAAATGAGAAAAAGCCCCCATTGTAATCGTATTATGTTATGCAATCCTTTTAGGAACAGTCATTCGCCAAATGGGACAAGACTCAAGTGTTGGAGTCGAACTCCAGGAAAATGATTGGAATCTAATCCATTTTGATAATATAATGGTCTGACGTGCCATTGCTCCTGCAAACCCAAAAGAGGGAATGCTTGAGCTGTTCGCAAAGTATTCTTGAGGAGGAGTGAAGGATGCACTCCTCCTCTTCAACCACAATTCCAAAAATCAGACAAGCGTGCGGCGTTTGTGAATTTTCCTTCCTGTTGTCCGCGCGGGCCTTGTTCCGACCGTGCTCGCGAGTCGAGATCTCGTGTTAAACCGTGGACATTTGTGTGGCTCGAGCAAACGAGTGATTCTTGAGACTGAATTTTTTTTTTTTTTTTTTGCTCTTGGAAGATGCTCGGTCCATGTTTTTCACCCGTTAAATGGTGCTCGACCGCATCGAATCACTTTCGAGATTCCCGGGAGAATGTAGCTTTTGTGAAACGTTTCCATTTTTATCCGGTTCTTCGTCGATCAGGATGCAATTCTTCGTGCTCTTGACTTTAGCTCTTCGTGCAGCAGGCAATGTAAATGAGGACGTCGGTCTGATACTGCTGAAGCTGTTAGTGTGGCGTGCATTTTTAAACCTCCTTCCTTGGACTCTTTGCCGACTTTATTGCCAAACAAGGTCAACGTGACCTTTAGCAATTGCCTCAAGTTGAGGGTTACCAGCGCTCATGTACGGGTGGCCAGGTGTACTCGTCACACGTCCGATTGTGTTATTACCTGGCCTTCTGCTAAAGGACTTCCTCCACACGGTGCTGAGTCCGGTGTTTCGACTCAA
Source organism: Eptatretus burgeri (assembly GCF_056783735.1). Lineage (NCBI taxonomy): Eukaryota > Metazoa > Chordata > Myxini > Myxiniformes > Myxinidae > Eptatretus > Eptatretus burgeri. The sequence goes on along the minus strand of NC_140967.1, from coordinate 106,037,086 downwards.
TTTTGTACCATTTTACTTTCGAGGTTGCAGGCTGGAACCAATACATTGTACTGGAGGTTCTGCTCTCAATTTTTGAAGACCCTTTTTAGTTTGTGCTGATGTTGAACTTTGGTTTGTTTCTTCTTCAAGCTGCCATTGATTTTGCGACGCGCCTGAGTAGCTGACACTACACACGGATTCTTTCGCTTTTGTGTGTGTTCTTGAGGATCTTGAAGTGATGGTGAGTTTCAGGTTCTGGTGTCGAACGGAATGGTCGGTATCGGTGTATTTTGTTTTTGATGCACAGCCGTCGGTTGAATGTGTCATCAATTTGTGGAACGACCGATCAGTGCTTGTACTACTCTGTGCTCGAATACCAGTCATACCCGTGCGCTTCACGGCAGTCACTAAAAGGTCAACGGAGAGCCGCTGGTCCCCCTACGGGACGCAATTTCACGCTTCCACAGACCAAAGCATGGCAATAAGTTCCCTTCCACTTTGTTTGAAAGTTCAGCCTATTCGTGTACATTCCGGGTCAGGCGGACCCACACGTTTTGTTACAGGAGCCACGTTTTTATTTTTTTTTTCTCATCGTGGGGGTCCACGTGGCTCGGTGAGGTTGACAACGGTGACTTGCCTTTCGGCGCCAGTTGACTTTGGAAACGCATGCGGTGCATGGAGTTATCCGCTGTTGCATCTCCGCCCTTGCTTCCCTTCACGCCGTTGCAGTGTGGTCCAACGGGCACCGCATGAGTGGTTCTCCCTTTTATTTGGCATCCATTTTTAACATTACTTTTTGGGGTTTTTTTTTTTTTCTTTTTCTTTTTGTTGCATTTGTCACCATTTTGCTTTGTTTACGAATAGTTCCACATTTTCGTTTTTTGCGAGTGCACGATTGCCCAAAAGTGTACCTCCGCTCTTTGTAGTTTTTTTTTTTTGTTTTTTTTGTTTTTTTGCAGAGATTCAACTTGGAGTCTTCTTGCTGCAGGGATCTGTGGTGTTTACCCATTCTGGCTTTTATGCTCCTAAACCCCCGGAGGCTTTTCCGTGTCCGACCTCAGCAAGGATATTCCCCTCCGGATAGGCCTGTGATGGACTTGTTAGCAAAGCCACAGCTGTCGACTCGGGATCATTCGCATGGTATCAGCGTTTACGCCCCCGTACCTATAAATTGGAATACTTTGTGCAAAGTGGGGAACACTTATTTGTATTATTTATAAGTCTTATTTGTACAATTTGTGTAACGCCCTGAAATTATCTCTGAGAGTGCGGCCATTCACTTTGCCTCGTACTGTATTTGTGTGTCTGGAAGGGGGTGGGGGGGGGGAGGGGGTGTGGGGATGATTTATTTCTCCGCTCTTTAGAATGATGACGTGAAGTACAGACTTTCATCTGCTTCCCCAGTTCTGTGCTGTCCTTAAAGTTAAAAGCCTTGGATGTATGATAAACAATTTCTGCTGTTTTCCCTTCCTCCTCTTCCTATTTTCCCCCTCCTTCTCCTTCTCACCGCCCCCCCTTCTCTTCCGCTTTTCCCTCCGCTTTTCCCCTCCTCGAAAGTCCTTTTCTTCCTCCTCTGCTTTCACCAAACTCATCCTCCTCCTCCCCCATCTTATTCCTCCACTTTCCTGTCTTACTCCTCCCCCTCTTACCAATCTTGTATTCTTACTCCTCCTCTTCCACATCTTCCTCTTACTCCTTTTCCTCCTTCCTGATGTGGATGACTGCTTACATTGGACAAAAGGGTTACCTTGATAGTCTTTTGGTTGGGGCCTGTCACATGTAGTACATTTTCACTAGTTTTGCTTGTTTTATGGACATAGCATGACTTATTAAACATGTATGTTCCTTTGGTAAACATGTTACAAAATAAATGTTTTGCTTCTTTGGGAAGGTCTATTGGCATTGTGATTTAGTTCCGCAGTAATTGGTTTGTAAAAATGGAACTCATTGGGTGGGATTTGATTATTGTTCTTTTCAAGGAGCCATGAGCTCCACCAGACATTCAGTCCGTGAGTGAAAGATGAAACAAATTGTGGAGTCAGTTCCCAACGTTGTCGGACATCCTTGTGTTCCACATCGCATGGCGTTCCTTGACCCTTCCATCTCTTCTCTGTAGTTGTTCAATGAAACACGGTGTCAAATTGCTCTTGTACCATCACCCTACAACGTTTGGCCACACTCTGCTGCCTTTGCAGTGCTGAGTTTCATCGTAAATTCGGCTCGCAGGGTAGCCTCGAGGTACACGCACTTTCCTCGCAGCTGTCTAGCCTGTGTTTGAATCCCGACCCAGCTATAAACTGTCATCCTGGTGTTTCGCAGGCGCGGTGGTTCATCAATTTGTGTGCCGTCCCTAAGATGGACGTTAAACTGGGCGGCGCGTCGTCCACCAATAGTTGGGTGGATGTTAAATCGTCCCATGGTGTCCTTCGCAAAGAGTTCACACCTGCGTGTCTGTCTTTTGTTACTTGGTAATTTATTTATTTTTGACAAGTACGTATGTTGATCGCTTCCGTTTGTTTGTCTGTCCACTCTCCTTTAATCACCTATCGGTCACAATTTTAAACCTGTCTTCCTTATGGCATCAGGAAAAGTGAAAGAATCTTTGATGACGAACCTGGAGACAAACAAACATGTCCTACTGGTTTGGAGAATATAATGTGTTCTTTTGACATTGATAGCCTGTTTACAAATGTCCTTTTTTTTATGGAGACCATCGAGATATGCGCACATTTGCTGGATCACATGGAACTTGAGCATGCGCCCATTTCTTAATCTGTCTTCGTATAATTGATGAACATGGCTCCAAGAGATGTCGAGTTTAGCTTTATTAACATTATGTTCGTCCAAATTGATGGGGTGGCCACGGGCTCTCCTTTGGGCCCAAGGTTAGCAAACGTTTTTGTTGTCTCTCAAGAACTGCAGAAGTTGACCAAGTTACAGGTATCTCAATCCCCCGTGGTGTACTACAGAGACGTGGATGACATGTTTTGCCTGTTTGAATCTCGTGAAGTCTGTGACCGCTTCTTGAATGAATTGAATTCTCTTCATCCTGCCCTCAAGTTCACGACGGAATTTGCACGTTCTGATTGCTTAACTACTATTTTTAAGGTCAACGTCGACCAAAGGTCATTAACGAAGGTGCAATTTCTAAAAATCTTCAAATTTCATCCGATTGACTTGAAATTTGAACAGGATTTGCAGATCAGGTCAATGGATTCAACCACCTATTAGTTTTAAGTTCCAAAAGTCAACATAGGCCTAACTTCTAAAATTGAGAGATTAGGGCCAAACACATATTTACGAGGTCGGTCTAAAAAGTAACGGGACTGACTTCACAGAAATTTTATTCCAAAAAATATATTGAAATCACAGCTTGTCTGCTTCAAAATAGTTTCCCTCCAGTCTCACACACTTGTCCATCCTCTTCTTCCACGCTTCAATGCACCCCCCGAAGGCTACTTCTGGAATCCTCCGGAGCTCCGTCGTCGCGGCCCTTTTGATAGCCTCCACATCAGGAAATCGGGTCCCCTTGATCACCCCCCTTGAGCTTGGGGAATATGAAAAAAATCACAAGGGGCCAAGTCTGGCGAATAAGGGGGTTGCTCCAGAGTTGGCATGTTCCTCTCCACCAGAAACTGTTAGATGCTCAGGGCACTTTGAGCAGGGGTGTTGTCATGGTGGAGCACCCAGGCGTTGTTCTCCCACAGATCCCTCCTCTTGTCCCGGAGGATCTCCTTGTACACGTATTGATTCACTGTTTGACCCTGTGGTAGAAACTCAAAGTGGATGATGCGCTTGATGTCAAAAAACACGATGAGCATCACCTTCATCTTCGACTTTGACATCCTTGCTTTCTTTGGTCTTGGTGATTACCGGACTTTTCCACTGACGACTCTGCCGTTTGGACTCGGGATCGTATTCGAATATCCACGATTCATCGCCAGAAATGACTCTCCCGAGCAGGTCTGGATCGTTCTCGAGGCGCTCGATAATGTCTTGACATACAGTGACTCTTTGCTGTTTCTGGTCCTCGGACAACAGCTTGGGGACCATCTTTGCACACACCTTGCACATTTCGAGATTTTCAGTGATGATGCTCCAGACAGTGTCCTTGTTTTATGGAAAGTTCCTTAGCGATCATCCGCACCGCGAGTCGACGATCTGCACGCACCATCTGCTTCACACGCTCGATGTTCTCCACCGTTCTGCTCGTTGAAGGCCTTCCAGACCGTGGATCATCTTCAACCTCCTCCCGTCCCTCTTTGAACCTCTTGTGCCATTCAAATGCACGTGTGCGTGACATCGTTTCTTCCCCGTAGAATTGCTGCAGCATTGCGAAGGATTCGGAAGGTGTTTTGGCAAGCCTGGCAAGAAACTTCAGATTGGCTCTTTGCTCACGACTCATAGCGCGACGACTCAGATGAGATAACGTGTAAAGCACGACTGGTAAAAAAAATCACACAATGAGCGCAGTCAACCATCACCAATCATATATATTGCTGGAATGTTGCGAAAGACTGTGACTCAAACCGTTCATTCAAGTTGTGTGAGTGGAGCGCACAGCAGGCTCAGTCCCGTTACTTTTTAGATAGACAAGTGTGTGCGTGCGTATATATATATATATATATATATATATATATATATATATATATATATATATATATATATATATATATATATATATATATATATATATATATATATATATATATATATTGATATATATATATATTGATATATATATATTGATATATATTGATATATATTGATATTGATATTGATATATATTGATATTGATATTGATATCTCAAAAAGTTGTGGATGGATTCAGCCAAAGTTTGGTGGAAGCTTGGAGGGTGTGTGACGAGGACTAATTGGTTTGATTTTGGTGAAGATCCGAATGCAGATCCTGATATGATAATTTTTTTAATTCCTAAAGTGATTCTTCACCACTGAGAGATGGGGCCAAAAAACGATATATGGCGTATCTTAAAAATTGTTGGCCCCAATATGTTCTGCTGAATTGGCCATTGTGTGGTGGAGGTACGCGCTCCACCAAGTGCCCTTTTAGTTATTCTTCTTCTTGTTGTTTTTCTTCTTATCCACAATGCATTATGTCTAACTTATCGATCTCAAATCCTCCTCAATCTCCATCACAAGATAGCGGCTTACCGCACACCTCCACTCTTTTTGTTCGTCGTTTTTCCCCCCGTTTGTGGAACTTCCTTTCTAAGACTGCTCAATATCATCCTTCCTTCCAGGATTTCACGCAGACGATTCACCATTTTCTCGTGGCATCCCCCATTCCTACCAACGATATTTTCTACCCCCATTAACCCAACCTTCTCTCTTGCAGGTCATTGTGTTTCTTCCCCTCCTTTACCTCCACCACCGAAAGTGGACAGAGATTGTTGTCTCGTCTGTGAACAGGATATCACAAAAAGTTGTGGATGGATTTGGACGAACCTTGGTGGACAGGATGGGTGTTTGATATGGACTAATTGATTCAATTCTGGTGAAGGTCCGGATCCTGATTCGAGAATTATTTAATTTTTAAAGTGATTCTTCACGGTTGAGAGATAGGGCCAAAAATGATATATTGCACGGTTTCAAAATGTTGTGGACTGATTATCACAAAACTTGGTGGATACGTTTGGGAGGTGACAAGAACAAGCCGATTAAATGTTGTTTTCGATCCGGATCCAGATCTGACCTCCCGGTGGGATACAAAACGTAAACTGTTCAGCCTGGTGGACGTATGCGCTCCCCCAAGTGCCGTTCTCTAGTTTAATTGTGGGTCGACTTTTATTTCTTTCTTTTTTTTCCCACACAAAGGTTACTGTTTGGCAAAATGTTTATTTTCCTTCTGCTTATTAACATATTTTGGCTGGCAGGATGGCCTCGAGGTCCGCACGTTCACCTCAAAGCTGTCCAGCCTGGGTTTGAATCCCAACCCAGCTATAAACTGTCATTCTGGTGTTCTACAGGCAGGGTGACCCATCAATGTGTGTACCGTCCCTCGGATAGACGTTAAATTTTGTGTCCTGTCTGGCGGTGGCATTAGTTGGTGGACGTTAAAGATCCCACGGTGTCCTTTGCAAAGAGTGCGTGAGGTTTCGGTGGCAGCATTAACAAATTCCAAATTTATACCCCAAACCTACAGGGGGCACTGCATCAGTGACACAGCTACACCCTTGGCTGATGATGCGTACCCCCCCCCCCCCTTTCAGAGTACATTGTTGGGTGTTTGTGTCGGGGACAGCATTGTGGAACCCTTGATCTCCATCCCTGCCTTCCCTCATGAATGTCAGATTCCCTTTCCCTTCACAATCTCTCATCTTCTCCCAACCTTTAAAAAAAAGAATACCCCCTTCCTCACCTCTCCTACCCTCCTATTTATTTCCCATTCTCCATCCCAACTTTTCAGCTGCAGTGCCAAAAATGTGAATTGCTGCCGCTGAGCTCAAAGTGTGGACTGTTTAATGACGGGCATGTTTAAGCATTTATCGTCCAGTGGATTTGCTCCAAAATCCATCATGTTTGTGCACTTTTGGAAACAAGTATGAAACTTGGCATGTAGTTGGATATAATGGTACTGAATATGTGTTGCTATGGAAGCAAGTGAGCGATGCCCCCTGGTTTCAGGTCGCGTCATCGAGCACCCTCTGTGTCTCATCTCACACAGATCACAGATAAAATTCAAATAATCTGCACGTTATAACCATTTTAGTCTATTTGATTCGAGTTTGTGCTCTCGTAAGGATAAATGCATCATTTCAGACCATTTCCGAAGAGTTAATTTCTTTTTCAAGAAATTGCCACACCCGGCATCACTGACCCATTCATCAAGGTGCCTCACGCTGCAAAGACCAGGTATGCTCAGCAGGTCCTTCCATCCTGAAGCAAATTGCCGATCAATCTCGTGTCAATGATCTTCCTGAAATGGAATCTAAACTTGGAAGTTGAGGCCTGGGAGCAACATCAGATGAGCAACTACCCACAATTCCACATCTGCCTTTGAGATTGCAACTTGTAATACGGGTATTTTTGCGGGCATAACGGGATGGGAATATCAACCTCGATGTTGAATCCCTTTAACACATTGGCACCATGGTTCTTTGCACTAGATCAAACTAATTATGCCAGATGGTTACCTGTCCACATCTGAGACTTCACCACCCTGCAACAAGTCCACCCAGAAATAGAGATGGAATTTCTGAACGGAAATTGTCATTCACCAAACAACCCACATGTCATCTGCCATGTCAGTGATTCAGGTCATGAACAGAACAATGTTGTCCTCAAGGGCACTGGAGGTGATGTGGGGCTCACAGAGAACCCAAGTGCATTTTAGCACGAGATGGTGGCCGGTCTGGAATTAACTGGAATATCGACAGAAGTCGAGGCAGCGTAAGCGAGATGTTAACGGATATTTTCAATAGTTCCCTGGAGTCAGGACAGGTACCGGAGGATTGGAGAGTAGCAAATGTAACACCATTATTTAATAAAGGGTCCAGAGAATAATTGGGAAACTATAGACCTGTTAGTTTGACTTTAGTTGTGGGGAAGATGTTGGAGATATTAATTAAAGACCGGATGAGGAACCATTTAAACAAATACAAACTAATTAAAAGTAGTCAGCATGGGGTTACCAAAGGTAGTTCATGTCTAACAAATCGTTTCGAGTTCAATGAAGCAGTGCCTGGGTGGATGAAGGAAAGGCAGTGGACATAGTATATCTATACTTTAAGAAGGTATTTGATAAGGTTCCACATTGGGGATTGTTCGCCAACGTGAGGTCTTGTGGAGTGGCTGGTCAGGTAGCTAATTGGATTGCAAACTGGGTTAGTGGTAGGAAGCAAAGAGTGGCTGTGAGTGTGAGGATGTCTTGCTGGGAGGACGTAAGTAGCGAGGTTCCTCAGGGATCAGTACTCGGACCATTACTATTCATTATTTACATCAATGATTTGGATAATGTGGTGAAAAGTAAGCTTTCCAAATTTGCGGATGACACAAAGCTTGGAGGTGAGGTGGATAGCAGAGGGGGTGGTGATCAGATTCAGGAAAGTATTGATACTTGAATAGATTGGGAAAAAGATTGGAAGATGTAATTTAACCTGAGCAAGTGTAAGATGTTGGGGATGGGAAAGAACAATGAAAATAGAGATTACAGGATGTAAGGGGTAATTTTGGAGCGTGTCACACAGGAGAAGGATCTGGGGGTGGTAATAGATATGGGAGGTAAGCAGGCAACACAGTGTCAGGCAGCTATAGGTAAAGAAAATAGTGTTTTTGGCTGTATTCGGAGGGGGATCAAATATAAATCAAAAGAGGTGGTGTTAACATTGTACAGCAATTTAGTGAGGACCACATCCAGAATATTGTGTACAGTTTTGGTCACCACAGTTCCGGAAGGACATCGTTGCCATATAACAAGGACTCGGCGTAGGGCTACTAGATTGATCCGGGCCAAGCTAGACTCAGCTGTGAGGAGTGGATGAAGGAGACAGGGCTTTATACACTCGAAAGGAGGTGGTTACAAGGAGATATGATAGAGATGTTGAAGATAATGAAAGGTAGAGATAAAATGAGTGAAGATGAATTATTCAACAGAGTGGACAGTGAGAGAACCAGGGGCCATAGCCTGAGAGTAAAGAAGAGGAGAGTTAAGAGGGTAGCAAGGAAGGGGACTTTCACTCAGAGAGTAGTTAATACACGGAATGGTCTCCCTGGAAAGGTAGTGGCAGCAGAAACAGTCGATAAGTTTAAATTAGAATTAGACAGGTACTTGGAAGTTATGGAGATAGAGGGGTATAGGGATGTTGATAAGACTTTTCGGTAGTTTGAGTATTGATGAGTGATTATGTACGGAGTGCTGTTGGTGGGGGTCTTGTTACGGGGGGGGGGGGGGTTGTGTGGTCGATGTTGTGTGTTTTTAACCAAGCTCATGCCCCATTAGTCCTGCAGCATAGTCTGATATTTCAGATCAATTGTTCAAATTTTCATAGAAGCACCAAAATTGGTACACATATAGAATAATGTATTCCGAACAATTCTAGATATGGAACCACCCGAGACTGTGCCTTGGTCATCTTCGGCGACCATTTTCCAAAATGGCCGCCATTCGACTTTAGCGAAATTGGCTACATGCTCTTATTTTCTTATTGTATTGGTGGTAGATATAAGGAAAGTGTAAAATTCAGTAAATTGACCATGAAAAGGCGTATTCAAATATTATGAGCCAGTATTTTCGTTAAAAACGCCATTATTTGATTTGTAAATTGCTGCTCTCCTGAAACTTTTCGCTGAAAAGTACCCATTATTGCCTGGAGAACAAGAGTCAAACGATATTCATCACATTCAATGGGTTTGGAATCAACAAAAATTGCATTATAGATTACATACTTTACAGAAAATGTAGTCAAATTATTGCACACTTCACTTTGAAGCGGCTACGGTTTACTGTCCACTACCATTCTACCAGGACACATGGTACACGCATACATCAGTCTAGTACAATATGAGTTTCTGAGCTCAAGTGTACTGGCTCTGGATCAAGAAGTCAACACTTTTACAAGCAATGCGACTTTGCATTTGCACATTTTTAGCTCGGCCGATATCTCAGTTTGTGTCTACTGCATCTCTCTACTGGCATTTTCCTTCACAAGCACACAGTCCAGTGCATTGCAGATTAGCCTTCTTGCATTTGCAGCGGTTTCCACAGCCTTTTTTGCAGCCGCACGACACCAGCTGGAAGCAGCTTTTTGAAGCCTCAGAGAGTGTGGGCCAGAGTGGAGTGTGTGCACTGCATGAAAAGGTTTATGGTGCTCCTATGACCGCACCAGTCCATATACGGACGTCAACGAGGCCAGAAAGAAACTCTCCGTCCAGCGCATCCCACCTTCCTACGATGCTTTGGAACAGCATGTGAAGAGATCAGTCTTCCAGGGTGGCTATGTCTGGGGGCAGGTCTTGGTCCCTCAACCCATGCTTCTGTCACCAACAAGCTGGGGCTGGCGGAAAACGGAGGATGGGTCCTACGAATCGCTCTGGACCACACTCCCTGAGGCTTCAAAAAGCTGCTTCGAGCTGGTGTCGTGCAGCTGCAAAAAAGGCTGTAAAAACCGCTGCAAATGCAAGAAGGCTAATCTGCAATGCACTGGACTGTGTGCTTGTGAAGGAGAATGCCAGTAGACAGATGCAGTAGACACAGACTGAGATATCGGCCGAGCTAAAAATGTGCAAATGCAAAGTCGCATTGCTTGTAAAAGTGTTGACTTCTTGATCCAGAGCCAGTACACTTGAGCTCAGAAACTCATATTGTACGAGACTGATGTATGCGTGTACCGTGTGTCCTGGTAGAATGGTAGTAGACAGTAAACCGTAGCCGCTTCAAAGTGAAGTGTGCAATAATTTGACTACATTTTCTGAGTTTGTCATTATCACGATTATCAGTTCCCTTTTCAAAATAGAGTAAAGTATGTAATCTATAATGCAATTTTTGTTGATTCCAAACCCATTGAATGTGATGAATATCGTTTGACTCTTGTTCTCCAGGCAATAATGGGTACTTTTCAGCGAAAAGTTTCAGGAGAGCAGCAATTTACAAACCAAATAATGGCTTTTTTAACGAAAATACTGGCTCATAATATTTGAATACGCCTTTTCATGGTCAATTTACTGAATTTTACACTTTCCTTATATCTACCACCAATACAATAAGAAAATAAGAGCATATAGCCAATTTCGCTAAAGTCGAATGGCGGCCATTTTGGAAAATGGTGGCCGAAGCTGACCAAGGCACAATCTCGGGTGGCTCCATATCCAGAATTGTTCAGAATACATTCGTCAACATATGTACCAATTTAGGTGCTTTTATGAAAAGTCGAACAATTGGTTTGCTATGCTGCAGTACTATTCATGATAGATCTTCCATTCGGAAATGTTAAGCCTTATTAACTTTATTTATGAAAATTATTGCATTGTCCATGAAGAAATATTCCAACTCATGATAGATTCCCAGGAGGTTTATTATATATTTGTCACTGTGACGTCATCGGCCACATTTTCATCCATTTTTCACTAAAACAGAGTCAGATCGTTTTCGGATCATTTTTCAGCAAATAGAGCATTTTCACTATCTTAACACTTAATTGGGCTGGCAATATGGCCAAAATGTAGGCACACTTGCCTCTCGGTTGTCTGTCGTTTGTTCGAATCCCGACCCAGGTATAAAATGTCACCTGTGTTTCACAAACAGGGTGATTCATCAATATGTGTCGTCCCTCGGATGGACGTTAAACGGCTGTCCCGTCTGCCAGCATTACCTAATGGATGTTAACGATGCCATTGTCCTCCGCAAAGACTCTGCGAGCTATCACCGGCACCATCAACAAATTACAAGTTCCTGCGATGACTTCTTGTGTTCGAGTCATGACCCCGTTCAGGATTATAACCCATGTCATCTAAACTGTTTCGCCAGCACCGACGCTCTGCACAGAGCATGGTTCCATGATCCCTTCAGACCTCATGTTTAATGACGTCATATAGCGTTTAATGACGTCATGGCACCTGTATTGAATTTTTATTGTGTCGTAGCGCCTGGAGTAGCGTTTGATCATGTCATGGCACCTATATTAATGGTTAATGACGTTCTCTTGGCGTCTGTTGGAACGTTTACGTCACACAGTGTTTAATACCCTCATTGATGTGGTTAATGACGTCATTGCACCTGTTTTAACGTTGACTGATGTACCATGTCTCTGTGTTGCAGAGCGTTGTTTCTGCCGAAGCAGTTTCTTGGCCAAAGAGGCGGTTTGCCATCGCTCTACCAGCAGTAGTTAGGGAGGGATTTTGTAATTTGTTCAGTGTGCCGGCGATAGCTTGCCTAATCTTCGTGAAGCTTTAGCATCCACCAACTTATGCCAGCAGATGGGACGTCCAGCTTTACATGCAACCAACGGACGGCACACACGATGATGAATCACCCACAGTCCCTTTCGTATTAACGGTCAATGACCAGTGCGACCACTCCTTGGCTTTTTTCACAAGATCTTGGCTATTCGTTGTTCACCTTGGCGTCTTGGTTTTCCAAAGGTTTTCTTGGCGTATAGGATTTCTTTTATCGCTTTTCCCGAAACCTTGTGAATCCTTGGCTTTTTTCATTGGCTCACCTTGGCATTTATGAAAATGAGGAGTGGTCACACTTAATGACGTCACAATGCCTGTAGTAACGTTTAAACGCGTCACAGTGCCTGCCTGTGTTAACGTGAATGCCTCATTGCCTCAAACTCAGTGACCTCGCATTGTGAACACTTGAAGACCCCCCCCTCCCCCCAACTTCCCCCTACGTGAGCATGCACTCGTAGCCTGAGCGTTTCGCCACGAACGTGTGAGGAACCTGTTTTATGGTCCATTCGGCGAGATGTATGAACCATCCCATGAATATTGATCTCCCCGCTCTGTTTCAATAATCTGTTATTATTCCCGCGCGAAATGCCTGCCAGTCCAATCACTCTCATCCCACCTCGAACAGCTGAGACCAAACGTCCGATTGTTCGAAATGGTGCTTGAGTTTCACTGGGGGAGGATGGGGATGAGTGAGGCTGCGCTTGCGGCACGGACAACCTGATAGTGCGCTACTCACGGACTGTACGAAGGCCACTGCTGCTCGGTTTGAGTCTCGTTTATTCAGCTGCCCGTGTTCCAATTTGCTGCTTGGACCGTTGTTGAAAGCATCGGAATTAAAGGTCCGAGACGCACACCCTTGATAAAGTGTGCGTGGATGGGGTATCCTATGAAACCCTATTAAAAGTGAAGTCAACTGATGTTTCGTTCACTGATTGGAATGTTGGACGAACCCCAGGATGTTTCGTGAGCTTATCTGCAATTGGAATTTCAGATAAGGTATTGTCATCGTGCTCCGTCTGTCCTTCTCCTATTTCGACTTCTCAGGCCAAACCGCTGGGACGATCCAGATGAAATTTGGCAGCAACGTTCCTCACCTGACTGGGAACAGGGATTGCAAGGCTCCTTCTGGTCACGTGATTTTCAATAGGTCAAAATGGTGCACCTTGGAAATTCATTCAAAAATCTTCTCCAGACCCACCAGTCAAAATGCGGGTGACCCTCGTATAACGCGTGTTCTGATCACGTCCTTTCGCTACAGTGGGGATTTAATTCAACATCAGCAACTGCCTTACGTCATCCGGTGTGAGTCATTGGTGCTCCGTCATACGAGGTCATGTTTTCTGGGATTCTCCCAAGATTAGGAAACGATATAGAAATTATGAGTAGAGCAAGAGACGTCAACCAATGGCTGGAAGAATGGTGTTGGGAGGAAGGTTTTACATTTAAGAATCGGTGGGAATCATTTAGGGGACGAAGGGAGTGTTTCCAGAATGATGGCCGTGTGTTAAATAGAAAGGGGGCGGCAAGGTTTGCAGTGGGAATTGAGGAAGGAATTGAGGCTTTTTTAGGTCAGTGGATGGTGGAGAAGGTATTAAGGAAGGAACTGATGATGTAATTATGATGAGTAAGACCAGGCAAGGAAATATAATTTCAGAAAGGGAAAAGTTAAACATATTCTATCCCAATGTCAGGAGTTTAAATACTAAGATGGAAGAGCGTGAAGCCAAAGCAGATAGCGAGGAGTATGACAAAATTGCATTGAGTGAGACATGGTTTAAGGAGGAGAGTAACTGGAGGACAGGATTAGAAGGCTACAAGGTGTATCGGTGTGATCGGAAGGAGAGAATAGGAGGAGGAGGAGTAACAATCTGGGTAAAGGACAGCATTGTATCAAGGGAAAGGGGTGATGTTCACGTGGAGGATTCTGTACGGGAAGAGATTAGAGATTGTAAAAACAGTAAGATACATGAACGATGCTTTTATGGGTCTCCGGGTGGGAAGGAAGAGGAGGAGGAGGAAGGAGGAGTACATGAAGAATTCAAAAGGGCATACGGTAAGGGAAGAGTATTGATTATGGGGGATTTTAACTTTCCAGGGATAGATTGGGTCCAGTAACAGGGAAAGGACAGAGCGGATGAGGATTTCCTAGTCTTAGTCAAAGATTGCTTTTTAACCAAGTTTCTAGATGAGACCATGAGGGGGAGTGCAGTGTTAGACCTCCTTCTAAGTAACGATCCCAATATGGTGGAGGTCGGGGAGCATTTCGGAGCAAGTGACCATAACTTTGTGTGTGCAAAGATTCTGTTGAGGGTTAGAGTTCAGGATAGCAGGGTAAGGCTATTCGATTTCAGGAAGGCAAACCGTGACGGTATGAGGAGAGAGAGTTGGGTGATGTAGATTTGGAGACTCGAACAACAGGACAATCAGCATCAGAGAAATGGGAAACCTTCAAGGAGTAAATGTGTGGAGTGCGGAGTAAGTACATTCCAATGAGGTGTAAAACTAGAAACAGAAAGAGACCAGGGTGGTTGAGTAGTGACATAAGGAATGCTATTAAGGAGAAGAAAAAGGCATTTATGAGGTTTAAAATCATTATCGAAGTAAACAGAGGCAAGATAAGAAAATAACTCAGGAAGCCAAAGACAGTACGAGAAGGACATGGCTAAGAATATTAAACATAATAACAAGGCTTTCTTTGAATATATCAGGGGAAAAGAACAGGTTTGGACCAGTGTGGGCCCATTGAGGAATAGCACTGGGAGAGTGGTTCGTGATGAAGATGAGATAGCAGGCTTATTAAACAGGTATTTTACTTCAACTTTTACACAAGAACAGTCAGGAGAATTGCCAATAGCTGAGAGTATCTATCGAGGAGGTGAGGAAGGGCTTTTGCAGAAGATCCAGGTTGGAGTGGAGGAAGTAAAGGAACAGCGAGGTAATCTAAGAGAAGATAAGGCTCCAGGTCCAGATAATATGCACCCGAGAGTATTGATGGAGGTGGCTGAGCAGATAAGTGAGATCTTAACGGATATTTTCAATCGCTCACTGGAATCAGGACAGGTATCGGAGGATTGGAGAGTAGCAAATGTAACACCATTATTTAATAAAGGATCCAGAGAAGAATTGGGAAACGAGACACAATAGTTTGACTTCAGTTGTGGGGAAGGTGTTGGAGATATTAATGAGGGATGAGGAACCATTTAAATAAATACAACCTAATTAAAGGTTGTCAGCATGGGTTTACCAAAGGTAGTTCATGTTTAACAAATCTTTTAGAGTTCAATGAAGCAGTGCCTGGGTGGATGAAGGAAAGGCAGTGGACATAGTATACCTATACTTTAAGAAGGCATTTGGTAAGGAACCACATCGGAGGTTGTTAGCCAAAGTGAGGGATTGTGGAATGGCTGGTCAGGTGGTTAATTGGATTGCAAACTGGCTTCGTGATTGGAAGCAAAGAGTGGCTGTGAGTGGAAGGATGCAAGTAGCGGGGTGCCTCAGGGATCAGTACTCGGACCATTGCTATTCATGATTTACATTATGGGATAAAGAGTAAGCTTTCCAGATTTGTAGCTGACACGCAGCTTGGAGGTGAGGTGGATTGCAGAGGGGGTGGTGATCAGATTCAGGAAAGTATTGATACTTGTATAGATTGAGAAAGAGATTGGCAGATGTAATTTAACCTGAGCAAGTGTAAGGTGTTGGGGATGGGAAAGAACAATGAAAATAGAGATTACAGGATGTAAGGGGTAATTTTGGAGCGTGTGACACAGGAGAAGGATCTGGGGGTGGTAAGAGAGATGGGGGGTAAGCAGGTAGCACAGTACCAGGCAGCTACACAGAAATTTCATGAGGGCCACATCTGGAATATTGTGTGCAGTTTTGGTCACTGCAGTTCCGGAAGGACATCGATGCCATCGAGAGGTTTCAGCGCAGGGCTACGAGACTGATTCTGGGGCGAGCTCGACTCAGCTATGAGGAGCAGCTGAAGGAGACGGCTTTATTCACGAGAAAAAAGGTGGTTACGAGGATATACGATGAGATGTTTGAGATAATGAAAGGTAGAGATAAAATAAGTGCAGATGAATTATTCAACAGAGTAGACAGTGATAGGACCAGGGTCCATAGCCTGAGAGTATGGAAGAGGAGAGTTAAGACGGAAGTAAGGAAGGGGTCTTTTACCCAGAGAGTAGTTAATGCATGAAATGGTCTCCTTGAAAAGGTCAGGGCAGCAGAAACAGTCGATAAGTTTAAAGTCTAATTAGATCGGTACCTGCAAATTATGGAGATGGAGGGGTATTGGGGTGATGACAAGACTTTTAGGTTGTTTGAGCATTGATGGGTGATTGTGTGCATGTGTGCGGAGTGCTGTTGGTGGGGGTCTCGTCAAGGGGTGTTGTGTGGTTGATGCTGTGTGGTTTTTACTTAAGACCGTCTACGCCCTTACTCCTTCCCCTGGAAAGAAGAAGAAAAAAATCTACGAAAAAAATCCCACCAAAAACACTTGATTTAAAAAAATTAATAAACATTTTGCATTTTCTTATTTTGATCTTGTGTTGATAAATTAGTGTGGGGTTGATGTGGCTCAGGCATGATGGGCTGAATGACCTCCACCTGTGTCTAGTTTCCTTGTGTCATTCTGGTGAATCGTTCACTCACAGTGGACGCTTTTTCTGTGCTACGTCATTCTGAGCGAGTTGTTCGTGATTCCTGAAAAGTTCCAAGGTGTATCGGGAGATGGATAATATACTGAAATGTTTCAAGGAGGTCGAGGAACAGAAAATGAAGGCAGCCACTCAAGTCTCCATTATGAAATTATTTTAAAACAATCCCAAGTGAATCAGCCTCCATGTCATCTTCTGAGACTCCAACCTCAACTGGCCAGCCTGGCACACCTGAATATGCCTGCCACAAGCAATATGTACAGAATCCAACCCCAATCATGGTAACAATTATTAAAAAGTAATTCATGTTAATGTTTTTATTTGTTATACGTTTTAATGATTCATTGTTTACTGATTTTTTTTTCTTCTATTTTTAAGATTTTTATCTAGGTCTTCAACTTTAAAAGGTTGAAATCTTCCCCATTTGGACATACCCCATTTTTACGTGTTGAATATTTTCCCAATGACACATTTTCAGATAACAGCGTTTCGCGGGAACGCATCCCCTGCATGATATGAGCGTCTCCTGAGCTACCAAATTTGGGTTGTAACATTAGGCCACAGTAGGGATGTTGAATTGCTGGTCATGCCGATCATGTGACCGGAAGTGTGTCAAAATGGCTGACTTAGTAAATTCCTTCAACAATCTTCTTCTTCAGACCCACCAATCGTAATGCGAGCAAATTTGGGTTACACCATTGGGCCATGGCCCAGATAAGTCACAGACCCAGTAGTCATATTTTTCATTTTTGTCCTCCAGAACCGATAGGTTTCTATTACAAGAGGAAGCTTGTTGTGCAGAATACACTCGGGTCCATGACAATGTCCAAGGTGTTGGATGTGACATTGTATTATACAGTAGTTTTATTCACAACCATTATATACGAGCAAATACAACTCGTCGCTTCACTGACGGAAATATTAAGAGAGGGGAGGGGTCTGTGGGAAAGGAGGGGTAGTTTGAGAGGGAGAGGGAGAAGAGTGGCAAAAATGAGGAGAGGGGAGAGAGGGTTCCAGCAGTTGTGATGTCCAGTTTAACGGCACACACATTGAGGAAAGTGAAAAAAAACAACAAACTTTATAATGAAAAAATAATTGCAGCCTGTTTCAAGTCGAGGCATGGTTGAGCCAGCCAAAACAAATGGTGGCTTCAGACCCTAGCTCAGTAACCCAGGATGTACATTAAGACCCCGTTGAGAACAAGGTGGCCGAGAATGCGCCTGATAAAGGATATAATTAAATAAGGCCGTTGATTATCTTCAAAAATGTTTTAATTAACCGAAATACCCAATTTTCACTCGTGCACTTCCTTGGCATTCCCTTAGTATCCCTGCAAAGTTTCAGGCTGCTAGGTTTCATGGTTGTGGAGTTATGGAGGAGACACACACACACACACACACGCACGCACGCACGCACACACACGCACACACTGAGATTTATTAGTTTTGACATATAGTGATGTTGATGCATGTTGTGTCCATTTTTTGCTCAAACTGAAAACAAAAAAAGTTTTGTTTTGAACAATTACTTTCACAATGCATGTGTCCTGTCCATCATGTACTTAATTGTACAATTGTGTAAAGTATCTCTCACTTTTCATTGTTTCCTTTAATCTATGGGATACCAATCACTCATTTGATTCCTAAGAGAATACGAATCATCACTTGTGATGCAGAGAAAAACAAAAATAAAGGAAAGGAAGGAACCATAATTGTGGGAATGAAGCCAATCTGAATGAACTCACAACTTTAAACTTTTGTTTGTGCAAGTTGTAACGTGTGCAAATTATTTGTTAAACAGAAATGTCACAAATACTTCACGAGGTTGTTTATTAATCTTTAATAAGGGAGTTAGTGCCAAGGGCATATGTATTGAGTACTTTTTATGGCAACGTGATGGACCGCGCGTACACTCAATGACTGTAAGTGTATCTGAGCCTCTCAGCACTCGGTACAAAGCCTAACTTTCTGTTACACACTGCCTATATGTTCCAGGTGAGACCAGACCACAATGACCTAATTCAAATGTCATGTTAGAAATGTGATTTTCACTCTTTGATGACATTGACCAATAACTCTGGAATTAATCATTTGAGAAAAGGGGGGTGGGGGGGGAATGCATTATATTCTTTAAATTAAGGCACATCAAATGTATCATTAACAGGATTCTCTGAGGTCCTGTTTTACCAGAAAATGACGTCAAAAGTGACGTTTTCACATGCAATGAAATTGTTGCCCAAAAAAACCCATTTTCCTGTGTGACTAAACAAATCTGACTTGGAAATTGACTTGACCATTTTTAAATCTGACCTTACTAAAAATCACAATGACTGAAAATGTGAACATTTAAAGAACTCTTTATATCTCAAAAACTGGGCTGGAGAAATCCTTCAAAATGATTTTGTTGAACCCTTTTAAAACCAAAATGATTTTGTGGAATCCTCTTTAATACCAAAATGATTTTGTGGAATCCTTTTTAAAACCAAAATGATTTTGTGGAACCATCTTTTAAACCAAAATGATTTTGTGGAATCCTCTTTAAAACCAAAATGATTTTGTGGAATCCTTTTTAAAACCAAAATGATTTTGTGGAACCATCTTTTAAACCAAAATGATTTTGTGGAATCCTCTTGAAAACCAAAATGATTTTGTGGAACCCTCTTTAAAACAAAAATGATTTTGTGGAACCCTCTTTAAAACAAAAATGATTTTGTGGAACCCTCTTTAAAACCAAAATGATTTTGTGGGACCTTCTTGAAAACCAAAATGATTTTGTGGAACCCTCTTTAAAACCAAAATGATTTTGTGGAACCATCTTTAAAACCAAAATGATTTTATGGATTCCTCTTGAAAACCAAAATGATTTTGTGGAACCATCTTTAATAGCAAAATGATTTTGTGGGACCTTCTTGAAAACCAAAATGATTTTGTGGAACCCTCTTTAAAACCAAAATGATTTTGTGGAACCTTCTTTAAAACCAAAATGATTTTATGGATTCCTCTTGAAAACCAAAATGATTTTGTGGAATCCTCTTTAATAGCAAAATGATTTTGTTTAACCCTTTTTAAAACCTCAAAAAATTATTTTGTGGAATCCTCTTTAAAACCAAAATGATTTTGTGGAATCCTCTTTAAAACCAAAATGATTTTGTGGAATCCTCTTTAAAACCAAAATGATTTTGTGGAATCCTCTTTAAAACCAAAATGATTTTGTGGAATCCTCTTTAAAACCAAAATGATTTTGTGTAATCCTCTTTATAACCAAAATGATTTTGTGTAATCCTCTTTATAACCAAAATAATTTTGTGGAACCTTCTTTAAAAAAAAATGATTTTGTGGAACCTTCTTTAAAACAAAAATGATTTTGTGGAACCATCTTTAAAACTAAAATGATTTTGTGGAATCCTCTTTCAAATCAAAATTATTTCGTGGAATCCTCTCAAAAATCAAAATGATTTTGTGGTTCTTCAGATTAAATTCTTCAGATATTCACTGACTGAATGGGGAGAAGAGCAACAAAAAATGTACATGATTAATGCAGAATTAAAAATGTACAGTGTGGTAATGTCAAAATATTCTCTCACACACTCACTCACACTCACACCAATCATCGATGCTTTACAATTTCGCCTTTCTACTTTTCCTGTATGCAAGGTCGTCAATAATGTCTTCAGACTTCGTCCTAAGTCCTTCTCCATCAAGATGACGGCTAGGTGTGACAGCTTGTCCTCTGACATTGTAGAGTTCAAGTAACTTTAATATGAGCTTCAGCTTTGAGAAAGGGTGTTCTGCAGATGCAGGGTTGACTGGCATCGTTAGTAAGACCCTCAGTCACGTGTGGACATTTGAATTAGTGTCAATGAGGGATGTTGAGAGGTACCAATGAGAATGGTGGCGACGGAGCAGCCACGTTCCACCCGAGAGCGATCGGGGAGTCATCCCCGGCACGAGTCGAGGCTCATCAAGAGGATCGGAAGCCTCCCTCAAGTGAAACCGCCATTTACTCCCGGAGAGGTCGACGGATAATACCCCCTCGCCGACTCAATCTGTAAAGGGGATTATCGGCATCCTCGATGCTCATGCTCCTATATGCTCGTTACATAATATATCGATGCTCATTACCATGCTCCTCCAACTCAAAATAATCCTCACTGCTTGGCATGTATGCTTCTGTGGTTTAGATAGTTCGCGTTGCTTGAAATGTATACTCCTATAGTGCTGAAGTAATCATGGTGCGTTAGTTGGGCCTCTAGTTACATTTTAAAGACGGGGAAAATGTGGTGAATTGAAGGTCGTGACGTGCGATCACATGTTGCACGGCTCGAGCACGGAATAGATAAAGCTAAGGTTCTGCTCGGTCGGGGGGATTGTCCCAGGGGCATTGTCGTTTACGGCGGCGGTTCACTTGGTGCTCGTTGAATGGTGAGAATTGAGAGTATATCGGACTCCGGGCTTATACTGATTTATTTTGCGGTGATTAGTTGCACGTGTATACCTTACTGCTTATGTACTCCTTGCTGCACCTGTATCCCCTGATGTGCCCGTAGAAGCGGCTTCAATCAAATGGAATAAAGCCTACACTCTGAAGGTTCTTCTCTCGTTTTCATTTCAGCAGCCATCTTGGATTTCAAAATTGCCTGATTATAGCAGCCATCTTGGATTTCATAATCGCCCTATTATAGCAGCCATCTTGGATTTCATAATCGCCCTATTATAGCAGCCATCTTGGATTGGAGACACAACCACCACCATTTTGAAATCCAATATGGCCGCCCCAATCTGTTGATTTCACCTTGGCTCCCTCGTTCCAAACACACCACCATCTTGACCTTGCACTTATCCACATATTCACCAATTGTTATCATCCATATTACAATCACATTCATTTGGTGTTAATCAATCCCGCTATCATAACCGCGAAAGAAGTCCAAGGAATGAACTCGATAGCTGCGATCACAAAGCAATCGTCAAGGGTAAGCCTCCCCCAACTGGCAATCGCCCAAGACTTACCCTTGACCTGTGATATAATGATGGCCCGTAATCCAATAACAGCCATATTTGTTTTTCGGACTACCATATGATCTTGATCTACAACATCTCTGGATGGAGTTTAAATTTAAAAAATGTCTCCAGCTACAATCTATCCATAAAACTCAACATCATGAAAATCGGAAGAAGATTATTCAAGTTATGCATCAAAAATGTGTTTTTTTGTTAATTAGGTCACAATCGCAAAAAGTAGGTCAAGAACACGAATCAACTAGAACGTCCCTTGGTAGAGCGCGTACCTCCATCTGGCCAAAGTTTACTTTTTGTTATGTATCCCACTGATCGGCCGGATCTGGTTCGGGAACTGAACGAAAATCGAATCGGCTTGTTCTTGTCGCCTAACCAACTCATCCACCTAGTTTTGTCAAAACTCGTCCACAACTTTTTTATATATTTCACTTTCACGAAATATATCATGTGATGCATAGTTTTTGGTCCCATCTCTCAATGGTGAAGAATCATTTGAAAAATTAAATACATTCTTGAATCTGGATTCGTATTTGATTCTTCACCAAAATAACAAGGAAATCCGATGTAGGTGGAGGCCATTCGGCCCATCATGCCTGCGTGAACACCACACCAATCCATCCACACAAGATCCAAGGAAGAAAATGCAAAAATAATGTTTTTAATTAATGGAATAAAAAAACTTGTTTTTTTTTTTTGTTTTGTAGTTTATTTTATTTTTTTGGTTTGTTTGTTTGTTTGTTCGTCCTTTTCTTCCCCTCGGGGAGGGGGCATTGGCTTGGTTAAAAACACACAACATCAACCACACAACCCCCCTTGACAAGACCCCCACCAACAGCACTCCGTACACAATCACCCATCAATGCTCAAACTACCTAAACGTCTGATCAACATCCCCATACCCCTCCATCTCCATAACTTCCAGGTACCCATCTAATTCTAATTTAAACTTATCTCCTGTTTCTGCTGCCACTACATTTCCAGGGAGACCATTCAGTGCATTAAATACTCTCTGAGTGAAAGACCCCTTCCTTACTTCCCTCTTTACTCTCAGGCTGTGGCCCCTGGTTCTGTCACTGTCTACTCTGTTGAATAATTAATCTTCACTTATTTTATCTCTACCTTTCATTATCTTAAACATCTCTATCATATCTCCTCGTAACCACCTACTTTATAGTGTATAAAGCCCTGTCTCCTTGAGGCTCTCCTCATAGCTGAGTCCAGCTTGGCCCAGAATCAATCTAGTAGCCCTGTGCTGAATCCTCAATGGCATCTATGTCCTTCCAGAACTGTGGTGACCAGAACTGCACACAATATTCTGCATGTGGCCCTCACTAAATTCCTGTACAATGTTAACACCACCTCTTTTAATTAAAATTTGATCCCCCTCCGAATACAGCCGAAAACACTATTTGCTTTACCTATAGGTGCCTGGTACTGTGCTACCTGCTGACCTCCCATATCTATTACCACCCCCAGATCCTTCTCCTGCGTAACACGCTTCAAAATTACCCCTTCCATCCTGTAATCTCTATTTATATTGCTCTTTCCCATTCCCAACACCTTACACTTGCTCAGGATAAATTACATCTTCCAATCTTTTGCCCAATCTATACAAGTATCAATCCTTTTCCTGAATCTGATCACCACCCCCCCTCTGATATCCACCTCACCTCCAAGCTTTGGGTCATCCGCAAATTTGGAAAGCTTACTCTTCATCCCATAATCCAAATCGTTGATGTAAATAATGAATAGTAATGATCCGAGTACAGATCCCTGAGGTACCCCGCTGGTTACATCCTCCCAGCAAGACATCCTCACACTCACAGCCACTCTTTGCTTCCTACCACTAAGCCAGTTTCCAATTCAATTAGCTACCTGACCAACCACTCCACAAGACCTCACCTTGGCTCACAACCTCCGAGGTGGAACCTTATCAAATGCCTTCTTAAAGTCTAGATATACTATGTCCACTGCCTTTCCATCATCCTCCCAATCAGACACTGCTTCATAGAACTCTAAAAGATTTGTTATACAGGAACTACCTTTAGTAAACCCATGCTGACTACCTTTAATTAGTTTGTATTTATTTAAATGGTTCCTCATCCATAATTAATATCTCCAACACCTTCCCCACAACTGAAGTCAAACTATCAGGTCTATAGTTTCCCCAATTCTTCTCTGGATCCTTTATTAAATAATGGCGTTACATTTGCTACTCTCCAATCCTCCGGTACCTGTCCTGACTCCAGGGAACTATTGAAAATATCCGTTAACGTCTCGCTTTCCTGCTCAGCTCCCTCTCTCAATACTCTCAGGTGCATATTATCTGGACCCGGAGCCTTATCTTCTCTTCGATTACCTCGCTGTTCCTTTACTTCCTCCACTCCAACCTGGATCTTCTGCAAAAGCCCTTCCTCACCTCCTCGATAGATACTCTCACCTGTTGGCAATTCTCCTGACTGTTCTTGTGTAAAATTTGAAGTAGAATACCTGTTTAATAAGCCTGCCATCTCACCTTCATCACTAACCACTCTCCCGGTGCTATTCCTCAATCGGCCCACCCTGGTCCTAACCTGTTCTTTTCCTCTGATATACTTAAAGAAAGCCTTGTTATTATGTTTAATATTTTTAGCCATGTTCCTTCTCATACTCTCTTTTGGCTTCCTGAGTTATTTTCTTAACCTGCCTCTGTTTACTTCGATAATGATTTTAATCTAATTCCATTCCTGTTATTTTAAACCTCATAAATGCCTTCTGCTCGTCCTTAATAGCATTCCCTGTCTCACTGCTCAACCACCCTGGTCTCTTTCTACTTCTAGTTTTACACTTCATTGGAATGTACGTACTCTGTACTCCACACATTTGGTCCTTGAAGGTTTCCCATTTCTCTGATGCTGATTGTTCTGTCATTGGAGTCTCCCAATCTACATCACCCAACTCTCTCCTCATACCCTCAAGGTTTGCCTTCCTGAAATCTATTAGCCTTGCCCTACTATCCTGAACTCTAACCCTCAACAGAATCTTTGCACACACAATGTTATGGTTACTTGCTCCGAAATGCTCCCTGACCTCCACCTCCTCCACAAATTGAATCAATTTGTCCTTGTCATAGACCCAACCTCTCCACCAAATTTTGTCCGTAACTTTTTGAAATATTCTGTTCACAAACAGACACGGATGAAAACATAACCTCTGTCCACCTTAGGTGGCAGAGGTAAATATCAGGTGCACAACATCAGTGCAGGTCCACTATTATGTTGCAAGAACATCTTGGAAGGCCAAGCGGTCTTTGATTCGAACTGTGTTGGTATATCTACCTGATATGTACCTCGAGGCAATTCACATTCAAAGAAAGACAGAATCACAGACTAGACCAACCAATGTACTTGCAAATCTTTGATTTCTTTGTCTGTCTGTCTGTTTGTCTGTCTGTAAATCAATCGCCGACAGGTCGCAATTTTAAACCGATCTTCACGAAATTTCACCAAATGGTAGAGTTCGGCACAAGGAAGGAGCTTATTGATTTTGAGGCAAAAAGATGAAAAGGTCAAAATATACCAAAGGACAGCAACGTTGTTATATTTCTAAAATCATTAATTTTCATCCGATTGACTTGAAATTTGAAGATTTTCAGATCACGTTAGTGAATTCAACCACCGATTAATTTTGAGGTCAACATTGGCCAAAGGTCATCAACGAGGGGGCAATTTCTAAAAGTCTCAATTTTCATCCAATTGAGTTTAAATGTGAACAGCATTTTCATATCAGGTCAGGTCAGGTATGGGAGCATGCGCCAGAGCAGCGTGACACTGTTAGTCAAACATGACACTGTTAGTCAAACTGTTAGCCACTTTCTGCCGTACTCCAGGGGCCTCCGTCTGGCCATCCCCCAGGCAGATGCCAAGCCCATCCCCATCTCCTTGAGACGCCGATCAACCTGCTGCGACCACAAGGCACATGGTCGGATCATTGGCCTCCTCCACTCACGAGGCTCCCTCACTGAGAGAATCTGGTGAGCAGGATCAGCATCAGGAAAACTAGCCAAGTGTCCATTCAGCCACAGCTGACGCTCACGGACTATGCAGGTAACAAATCTCATTTGAGTCTCTCAGCAACCGCTCGTTGGACACAAAGTCAGACCAGCGATAGCCAAGGATTCTCCGAAGAGATCTGGTACCAAAGGAATGAAGTCTCTGTCTCAGATCCTTCGTCAGAGTCCAAGTCTCACATCCATAGAGCAAGACTGGAAACAGCAAGGACCTGAAGACTCAGACTTTCGTCCTCCCACACAGGTACCAGCAGCACCACACCCCATGATCCAGTGAATCCATGACTCGCCAGGCCCGACCTAGACGTCCGTTGACCTCTGACTCACAGCCAGCAGAGACATGAATATCACTGCCAAGGAAAGTGAATCTCTCCACGACCTTAACATCCTCACCACAAACAGGCACAGACAGGACAGCAGCATCCAAGATGTCATTGAAAGCCTGGATCTTGGTTTTGACCCAGGAAACCTGTAATCCCAGCAGCTCCGACTCCTCATTCAGCACCTCGAGGGTCCCCAAAAGGATATCTAAAGTCTCGGCAAAGATGACTGCATCATCTGCAAAATCAAGGTCAGAGATCTTGACATTCCCAAACGATGCACCGCAGCTTGATCTCTCCGACATCCTCCCTAGAATCCAGTCCATGCAAGTGCTGAAAAGTGTGGGGGCCAGTACACACCCCCAACGAACTCCAGTAACAACTGGAAATAAGTCAGAGATGGTACCACCACATAATTTGCATATCAGATCACTGCCTTCAACCACCAGTTATTTTTTTATGGTCTAATTTGTTTTAGGGATTTCACAAGTATCGTGCTCTGCACGACGTATTGCTTGTTTGTCAGTGAGCACGATATCTCAACATATTAAGGATGGATTCAGACGAAACTTAGTGGACAGGTTGGATGTGTGGCAAGAACGAATTGATTCGATTTTGGTGAAGATCGAGATCTGGATAGTTGAATTTTTTTATTTCAATGCGATTCTTCACCATTGAGAGATGGGGCCAAAAACGATAATGTAGCACAATATCTCAAAAAGTTGTGGATGAGTTATGACAAAACTTGGTGGATGAGTTGGTTCGGTGGCAAGAACAAGCCGGTTCAATTTTGGTTAGGGTCTGGAATCAGATCCTACCTATCAGTGGGATATAAAACGTGACCAATTGAGCCTGGTGGAGGTACGCGCTCTACCGAGTGCTGTTATAGTTGCTTCTCGAATGGACGTCAACCCGCACTTGCTATTCCATCACAAGAAGTCGGAAACTGAACCAAGTTTGCCGAACTGCAACCCCTCTCCAATTTGGAGATCGTTCAGAGCGTTTATTCAAATCGTTTCAATACTGCATGTCTCAATGACTGAAGTCCACGCAGTTATCCTTCTTTACCAGACAAATGGTTCTCTGAAATTGTATTTCTATTTGTGGTTGTCCTGCTGCCACCCCCTCTGTCTGAGTGACCGGCCCTGTTTGTGCAGCCCGACAGAGACCACTCCGCCCCTCTGGCTCCAACCCCCACCACTGAAATTTCGCCAAAATGGGGACTCTCGCTCAAAGTCGGTCCGCTCACTCCGCTCCAGCACCTTTGGGCTACAGATCCACGAAACCTGTTTCTATACTTGTATCTCCTCCCACTGGTCCGAAATGATCTCTCGCTCAGACTTTGGCCAGTCACATGCTGGACATCCAAAAATAAGGTCATTTTGACCCAATCCGAAAATCAAGTTCGCCTTCACGAGTTCCACTCGTTTCAACTTCGGACACATTTAACGCAACCCTTACCAAGGTGAGCAAAGCGTCGTCCGTGTCGAGGATGAGGAGCCACCACTTTGGTCGTGGCACCTGCGCCGTTATATCATCTTTCGAGTTCAACAAATTCGTGGAGTTTTATGATATGCTTCATCTGTTCTCATTCTGCTTCCAAACTCTCGAAATCTGATTCGTGAGCCAGTCCGATCCGGTGTCTATCCGATTGCATTGAACATTGTAAAGCATTCGATGGTAAATTGCCTCCAAGTCCACGGGGTTTTGGTCGCAACTGTGAAATTGTGTATTCCGTCCCATTTCATAATATCGGAAACCTTTTTTGTCACCTGCAGGCGAGTCGTGCTGGAAAAGCACAGGTATTTACCCATCGACTTTTGCATCCGTTTGTTTGTCGATCAAGATCTGGTGTGCAGACGTTTGTCGATCAAGGGCTTGATTATGCAGTGGCCCATGATGCCGGATAGGAGTGAAGAAAGGACATTAGTGAATGATCAGGAGGATTCTATGGCTACGTCCACTGAACCGATCCCAATGGACGGGATACGCATGAAGAAACTGAACGGAACGCAAGAGTTGCAGACACACACCTCGGCGGTGATACCTGCGAAGGCCACGCCGGGTCGTCTGCCTGGCGCACGGTCACAGCAGACCAACGTGGGCGCACGAGAGACCTGGGAGAAAAAAATCGACTTCCTGCTGTCGATCATCGGCTTTGCAGTGGACCTGGCGAACGTGTGGCGCTTCCCTTTCCTTTGCTACAAAAACGGAGGTGGTAGGTGTAAGCGTGGTCGACTTTCCAGGTGCACCTCACCCCGTTCGATCCACCGATGTCCTCCGGAGATACTTTTGTCGTGCAATTTGCGAACGCAGCTTGGTGTTCACGGTACATTTTGTAAAAGGGTGTTATTCATATAGCATGGTATAATATGCACCTATCGGGGGACATTTAAAATAACTTTACTCGAATAAATATCCAAGCAACAAAAGATAATAGAAAGTATGGGGGAGATACCAAATTCAAAAGGCACAACTATACCTGGAGTGTGATGAGTTTGTGAAACGAACATAAGTTGTATTCGTGGTGCAGGTGTGTTCATAGGTACCCCATGTAGATATAGCGCAGGGCCAATTGGAAGTATAGTTTTGTTGCGCACTCACTGTAGGTTCTGGAAGAGGTGTGAGATGGACTATGGTCATGCGATGCAAACAAGTACAAGGGCACACAATGTACGGCACGCAAGATAATATTTAGTGGCATGCAAGATAATATTTAGTGGCACGCAAGATAATATTTAGTGGCACGCAAGATAATATTTAGTGGCACGCAAGATAATATTTAGTGGCACGCAAGATAATATTGTGGCATGCAAGATAATATTTAGTGGCATGCAAGATAATATTTAGTGGCACGCGCAGTAAAAGTCTAATCAACAGTGAAGAAACTAAGTTGAAAAAACCCGACTTAAAAAACTGTACTTGACAGCTTTGTCAATCTATAAAATAAAACACAAAAGCTTTCATTGGTTCGTATAATTTAAATCCTTTATATAGAAAGGGGTTCAGTTTGGATTGTGTGCCACTACAAATCTTCGCATCCTATATCTCCCAAAGGAAGCGTGAGGGGAGAGTAGGTAGTGTAACGGGACATTCCTGGGGTGATACAACCCACCAAAACAGAAACGTGTTTCAAGTTTAAAGAAATAAAAAAAAATGCGCAAAGTTTCAGGCTGCAAGGTTTCATGGTTTTGTAGTTATATTATAGATGAGACACTAACACAGACATTGACATTTATTTGTATCGATGTATCTGACTGTAAAATCCTCTTTATCTATTTGCTGACAACTGCACCCTCTGCTGTGACGTCCCTCATCCTTCAAACAGACAGGCAGACCACAGCAATCTCTTCCCTCTCTTCAGACATTAACAAAACCACAAGCTCATCAAACACTTGGAATATGTCTTTCAATCCAGTCAAGTCTCACACTCACACTGTCTCTCTCTTTGTGAAAGGACAATCTGCCAAACCTTCCTGTCTACCTTCTTAATCCTCCTGAGGAAGTTCAGTCGTTCAAACTCTCGCACTTCCCCCTCCCAGGTTTCTGCAGGGCACACACGGTTCACCATTAACCCCCTTCCGGTGAAAACACCTAAATTCGGGATCACTGCTCACTCTCCGCTCATCCGTTCCTCTGTTTTTCCCGGCTGTGGGATCAACTTCCACATTCTCTTCAATCCCATTCTTCCCTCCATCTTCTCCACAGCCAGTCACCATCATCTCAGATCACCCCCCCTCCCCCACCCCAAATCCAAAACCGTGATCTTTCCTACCCTCCAACTCCACCCCACACTCTCCTCCTTTAAATCCCCAGTTTTTCCATCCTGAGAGTTGGTTTCTGTGTCCGTCTTGTCCACCCCATGTGTCTGCCCCTTTCCCCCATTCCACTCCACCCCCATTATTTATCCAAGTCTCCTATTCTGTCCTTCATCCTCGCTGTTGGTGTCCTGTCCCCTTTTTCTGCTGTTCCTTTTGTTCAGTTGCATCCTCATCTGTTCATTGTTCTCGTTCTTATTCCAGTTCATTGTGGATTCGTTTCCCATAAACTTAGTCATTGTGGACTTGATTCCATTGTACGGACTAGTTCTTTTTACATTTTATGCAATTGTTCTCTCATTCCCTGTAAATTTTACATCCCTGTTCACTAGTCTCCCTTTACGTTTTTCAATTCTATCCCTCCGAAGGCCAGGCTCTCAATGATTCAATAATTACTGCCAGTCTGTTTTTTTTTTTCATGAAAGGTCGACATGCACTGCAGTGCCCATTCATGTATAATTGCAACATGATCACATGATGTTGTGTAAGCCTTCAATACAAATTTAAAAAGGAGAGTGTTGAAAATTGAAAATTAAATCCAAACCAGACAATCAGATGATGCAGCAAAGAGACTTGGTCTGGAGAACACATTGACAAATTCATTAATAAAAAAAAATTCCATTTGTTGTTTCAATGCTTTTATTTTCGTTTCGTTTTTTTTAATAAATCAGATAATTTGTTAATGACCACAATCATCACGTATAATAATGATTCGTTTGTTATTTGAATTTTGTGTAGTAAACAATGGCATCATTGATTCAATATTTTTACTTCGCCACTTGATTTTCATTGTTGTGATTAATTTTGTCACCTCATGCAGGTGACTCCACAAGGTGCAGGGATAAATAGGCCTGCAAGAGGAGGAGGAAATGTTGGCCTCATTAGATGCTGCTTATTCCACCATGGCTGGTCTTTTTCGAGGAGAATTGATTGTGGACCACTTGGTCTGTCCCACCATGGCTGGTCTCTGTCGAGTCGAATGGATTCTGGACCACTTGGTCTATCAGTAGAAGATAAATGGGGTTTTTGGGATGCCCATTCAAATCAATGGGGAAAAAGGATAAAACTTTATGACTCAAGCCCAAAATAGGAGACTGATTTTCTCCCCACTATCTCCTCCCTCTCCCATACAAGCAAATGTAAAATTGAGACTCATTACCTCCCTCTCCCATACAAGCAAATGTAAAATTGAGACTCATTACCTCCCTCTCCCATACAAGCAAATGTAAAATTGAGACTGATTTTCTCCCCACTATCTCCTCCCCCTCCCATACAAGCAAATGTAAAATTGAGACTCATTACCTCCCCCTCCCATACAAGCAAATGTAAAATTGAGACTCATTACCTCCCTCTCCCAGACAAGCAAATGTAAAATTGAGACTCATTACCTCCCTCTCCCATACAAGCAAATGTAAAATTGAGACTGATTTTCTCCCCACTATCTCCTCCCCCTCCCATACAAGCAAATGTAAAATTGAGACTCATTACCTCCCTCTCCCATACAAGCAAATGTAAAATTGAGACTCATTACCTCCCTCTCCCAGACAAGCAAATGTAAAATTGAGACTGATTTTCTCCCCACTATCTCCTCCCCCTCCCATACAAGCAAATGTAAAATTGAGACTCATTACCTCCCCCTCCCATACAAGCAAATGTAAAATTGAGACTCATTACCTCCCTCTCCCATACAAGCAAATGTAAAATTGAGACTGATTTTCTCCCCACTATCTCCTCCCCCTCCCATACAAGCAAATGTAAAATTGAGACTGATTTTCTCCCCACTATCTCCTCCCCCTCCCATACAAGCAAATGTAAAATTGAGACTCATTACCTCCCTCTCCCAGACAAGCAAATGTAAAATTGAGACTCATTACCTCCCTCTCCCATACAAGCAAATGTAAAATTGAGACTCATTGCCTCCCTCTCCCAGACAAGCAAATGTAAAATTGAGACTCATTACCTCCCTCTCCCAGACAAGCAAATGTAAAATTGAGACTCATTGCCTCCCTCTCCCAGACAAGCAAATGTAAAATTGAGACTCATTACCTCCCTCTCCCAGACAAGCAAATGTAAAATTGAGACTGATTTTCTCCCCACTATCTCCTCCCCCTCCCATACAAGCAAATGTAAAATTGAGACTCATTGCCTCCCTCTCCCAGACAAGCAAATGTAAAATTGAGACTCATTACCTCCCTCTCCCAGACAAGCAAATGTAAAATTGAGACTCATTGCCTCCCTCTCCCAGACAAGCAAATGTAAAATTGAGACTCATTACCTCCCTCTCCCAGACAAGCAAATGTAAAATTGAGACTGATTTTCTCCCCACTATCTCCTCCCCCTCCCATACAAGCAAATGTAAAATTGAGACTCATTACCTCCCCCTCCCATACAAGCAAGTGTAAAATTGAGACTCATTACCTCCCTCTCCCATCCAAGCAAATGTAAAATTGAGACTATGAAAGATTGAGACTTACTGATTAAAGCACTTCTTCCCTTTCATATTTTCATTCCACTCAAAGAACGAACCAACGAATATTTGTCCATGTTCTACTTTAGGGAATAACTTAATTTTCTTACAACATTCATTTCCATCGAGTATATTTACAAAGAATAACTTGGAACTTGGTTTTGGTTTAAGTGTCTTTGTTGAGCAGAAATGAAATGATAAACTTCTCTTAATGCTCTTATTTTTCATGGTCTTTCCAAATTCAACATTATGTGTTATTTTATGTAAGTTTTTCTCAAAATAATTCAAAGCAAGCTGTTTCATTTTGGTGTTAAAATGAGTCAGTCTGGAGTCAGCCAAGCTGCCTCGCCCGAACCGAGCCAAAAAAATTCTGAAGTCATTTCCTATGTGGGACACACCTTGAAAAACCCATTGTTGTGTAATCTCCCATTACATCATCAACAGGAGGCTATTTAAACCAACTTGTGTGCCGAGTGTGTTTTATTGAGAGAATGGATTGTGCAGATAATTTCTCCGACCTTGCGGATCAATCGTTTTTACAAGATGACAGGTGAGATCCTTAAACCAATTCATTATTTGTTGATTTATACAGAATTGAATCACGAAAACCAATAATTACTGTGTGTGTTTTTTTTTTTCTAACAGGTTTTCCCCAATAAGAACATCGTTGATAACTGATCTAGAACAGGAGGCCTTTGAATTACACGATGAGTGGCTAAAAATGAATGACTTCCTTGAAGACATTCGATCGTTCAGAAGAGAATTGAATGACTATTGTTGGCTAGAAAGAAGTTCTCTCACATCCTCTGACCTTGAATGAGTCGAGTGTGTGTGTGTGTGTGTGTGTGTGTGTGTGTGTGTGTGTGTGTGTGTGTGTGTGTGTGTGTGTGTGTGTGTGTGTGTGTGTGTGTGTGTGTGTGTGTGTGTGTGTGTCTTTGACTCATTTTTTTTTTGTTTCAGTTTTAACACCTGTCTGGATGAACCAAACACACAACTTAATCTTCTGGAGGAATCTGACACGACACTATCTTCTGGAGGTAAATGTTATATTTATTATTTTATTAATATCATAATATAATCATCTTTATATACCCTAATTGTTCTTCACTCTTTGTTTTGAACAGAATACATTGATCGAGTTCCAAAACCAAAACAAACCATCAGACTGCTGCAATAGAAGATTTTGTTCAATGTTATTACTTTTGTTTAATTATAAATTTATTCCTTATAATTATCTTATTTTGAATTACAAGAAAAGAATAAAGGAGATGTAAAGGGCAAGGGGGTGGGTTGGGGGAGGGTTAGGGTTGGGGGGTACGTGCGCTACCCCAACGACCCACCACCCCCCTCATCCCTCTCCCTTCCCCTCCCGTATGTGTGTGGGGAAGGGTGGGTGGGATGAGGGGGGTGGTGGGTCAAAGGTGGGGGTGCACAGGGGGTGGGGCTTGTGTGGGTGGGTGGGGCTTGTGTGGGGGGGGGGGGCTTGTGTGGGTGGGGGGGGCTTGGGGGGGGGGGTTGGGCTTGTGGGCGGGGCTTGTGTGGGCGGGGCTTGTGTGTGCGGGGCTTGTGTGGGTGGGGCTTGTGTGGGTGGAGCAATTTTTTTTTAACTAAATAAACATGTTGTGGGTGGGAACTAATAAACTAATCACTAATTATGTGGATATGATGGATGTGGATGTGGCTTATGTGGGTGGGGCTTGTGTGGATGTGGCTTTTGTGAGTGGGGCTTGTGTGGATGTGGCTTTTGTGAGTGGGGCTTGTGTGGATGTGGCTTGTGTGGGCGGAGTCCAAAAAATTATTTTCAATTTATCTTTGTCTTTTGTAATTCCTGTGAATAAAATGAACCTAAAATCTCTTCCCCCTTTAAATCACATAATTTGTAAGTCCACGGAACTGTACCGACGACATCAACAATTTTTAGAAGTTCATTTCTCCATCGCTTGGTATAACCTTTTTCAAAATGACATTTCCACCTGTACATTCTTACTATATCACCAACTTTGAATTTAGGCTTTCTGACATTAATCTCTTTTTCATATTTTAATTTTGTAAATGTTTCTGATGGCTCCGTTTTCGTTGAGGTATGAATCGTGTCGTTGTACTTGTCTACAATGTCCTGAATTAAAGACAACCATTGTTGAGAACCGAGTTGAGTGAATTTTTTATATAATCTCTCTTTTAAAGTGCGATCAAAACATTCAATAACAACCGCTTTTCCTTCATTAAAGGTGCTGCATAATGTGATGTTATTTTTAAGAAAATTCATAAATGTTTTGTTGTAGAACTCTGTACCCTCATCAGTCCACAATTTTTTATGTTTTCTCTTGCTTTTATTGAATATCTGTTGGAAAGCTAACATAAGAGTATTACCTGTTTTGTTTTTCAAAGGAACAACCCACGCATATCCACTCCTCAAATCAATAACGGTTAAAGCATACTTGTACCCCTTATCATAATTGAGTTCAATTAAATCTGCAGACCAGATATAATCAACTTCCTTGGAATAAACTTTCCTTCTATGAAACTTTGTGATTATTGATTTATGTAATTCATCAGCTAATTGCTCTTCAGTCTTAATGACATCATTAGAGCCTATAAGTTTTTTGAATTTCCAAGCCCAAGTTTCAATTTAGCACTGATCATCTTCTTCCCGATGAACCTATCAACTTTTTCTCTCAAGGTTGGATTTTGAATCAGAGACAAATTATACAACATTTCTCTATCGGCTTCATGTTTTTCTTTCAATGTCGTGCTATTTCCATCATCATTATCGTTGTGCCTCATGCACACTTCATCAACCCTATTGATAGGTTTACTCCACGGTTTAGGATTGTCAGCCTCATCTAATCTTTTATTCAAGTTTGTTCCTGGACCACAGAAAGAAACCTTGGTAGATGTAATTCCCCTGGTATTCCAGTTGCTGTAAATTTACTTCCTGACAAAAACTTTTGTATATCTCCCCCTTGTTTTTGTTTAGTGAATTCACTATTTTTTGAGCCACACACCGAACATGTACCTTTTTGTATAACCCCATTATTTTTACTTTTAACATACGAGATATTTTTACTCTTGGTTTTCTTTTTACATTTTGGACAATAACTCATTTATTTATGTGAGAAATTCCGACAGAGTGTGAAAACCTTTTTAGTTTCCAACATGCACATTTGAATCTTAATTTTTAAAACATAAAGAATCCTTAGAAATGTCTTCACTCTCCGCTCCATTTATTTAAGGAAAAAAATGTAAAACTTTAATCAAAGTCAATTACACCAACATCATCAATGAAATAGTATTTTCCTTCTTTCTCTTCTTTATCGACACTTTCTCGTTTAAATCTTCTCCATGAAACCGATGTTAATAGTCTTGACACATATATTTCTAATAGACTTGCCAATTCTTTGTTTTCCTCCTCGGTGCGTTGAGATTTATTTATTTTCTGTAATACCTTTGATCTTTTTTATAATCTCACTGGTTTCCATATTTTTATATTTATTTATTCTCTCTTTCCTCCTTCTCCTCCTTCTCTCTCTTCTCTCTCCTCTCCCTCTCCTCCTTCTCTCTCTTTTCTCTCTTCTCCCTCTCCTCCTTCTCTCTCTTTTCTCTCTTCTCCCTCTCCTCCTTCTCTCTCTCTCTCTCTCTCTCTCTCTCTCTCTCTCTCTCTCTCTCTCTCTCTCTCTCTCTCTCTCTCTCTCTCTCTCTCTCTCTCTCTCTCTCTCTCTCTCCCTCTCCTCCTTCTCTCTCTTCTCCCTCTCCTTCTTCTCTTTCTTCTCCCTCTCATCCTTCTCTCTCTTCTCCCTCTCCTCCTTCTCTCTCTTCACAGTTTCTTCAACTCCTTCCTCATCCCTTACTATCCTTGAACCACTTTCACCCCATGGAATATCATACATATATTCATCCAGATTACTTGACATTCCTGCATCCAAGATAAAAAAATTTTACAACAGGAAACCAATAAAATTTCTTCTGATTTTCTAAAAGAGCCTTGCGTTTTCTTAAATTTAAAATATTTTCATTATTTAACATTTTAATTAAATCCAAAGTTGTTGGTTTATTAAAATCAGCATAATGCCAATCTTTTATTGAAAATACCTCATTCTTATGTTGTGGAACATATTTATTAAAATACCGAATACCCTTTTCTTGATGATATGCCTGGACACAGAAATGTTAATTTTCTTGAAGCCTTCTTGCTGTCATTTATGTTTCAGAAATGTATGACAGATGAATATAATGACAGGAAACACTTCCCCATCTTCTCCAAGTTAAATCAGTTTGTATTCCCTTACTTATTATACATAATCCTGTTCTTTGTGTTTTCATGATATAAACTATGGCAAAACCATTATTATATTTACAATTATTAAATTGTTTTATTTGTTGTTTACTAATCGTGGCTCCACATAACTCATTCTCTATACCAAGTGGATAATATTCTTCCTTACGAGACTGATTTAATTGTTCCAGGTTTTCTAGGTTAATTTTAAATGACCAATTATTCCCTAAATCAATCATATCATATCCCCATTGTTCTTTTCTCATACAAACGATACACCCTTCTTTATAAAAATTTATTTTAATTCGAACTGTGAATTCTGTATGACTCGCAGATAAAATCAACACTTCTGTATCTTTGGAATACACAGCCGTTTTATTTAAGGATATATATATATATATATATATATATATATATATATATATATATATATATATATATATATATATATTCTGATAAATCACTTAATCTCACAAAGTCATTCGTGTCAGTCGGGCCTGGATAATTTATTAATTTATAAGCATTTTTCATGTTAATTTTTTTTTGCTAAACTATATTTTTGTCGTTCAGCCTGTGCCTTTGTGTAATAATTTGATAAATCAATATCCAGTTCTTGGGATACACCAAAGATAGAACCATCTTTACCAACATGTCATTTATATTAGATTAAAAATAGTCATTAAAAAATTTATTTTTGTTGAGTTGAAATAACACATACAGACATAATTGACCGCAACACTTGGAATTTAATTCTTGGACTTGAAATGTTTGAGAAACACCATTCTGTAAGAATTTTATAACTTCAACAGGTGGTGGAAGACCAAAACTATCAAAATAATATTTTTCTTGACAATTAAAAATAGAAACCCAATGAGAACCATTCCCATTATTATCTTCTAAGTTCATAATAATATTCTTTGTATGTTTAGACATGTTTGTTAATTCATCTCTCATACAAATAACCACATTATGAATTTTTAATTTCTTAAAATATTTGATAAGTTCTAAATTTGATGTTGTATTCTTTCCAAATTCTTTAAACCACTCATCAATGCTCATTTATTTATTAGAAAGATATAATCCATTACCCCTTTTAGTTAATTTTACACCTGCTTGTGCGATAGAAGAAAGCATATCTCCAACTAACAATCTCTCTTTATCAGGCAGACTTTCAAGTTTTTCAGCAAAATCTACAATTACACCACTTCCACTAATTTGTTTCTCCAACTCTTTCTTATGTCTTTACAATTATTTTTGAGCCCGGAGTTGAGCCTTCCTTTCGTTGGCAGTTTTCACCACTGTTGAAATACCACCCGTCAATGCTTCAGCCGCACTAAAACCAGCAAATAAAGGAATTAGAAATGGGAGAATTCCTCCACTCGTCTCTTATTGAATATTTCTTCAACATTGGTTTTGACATTTTAATTTTAAGTGAGCCAGTATCGTTCAAGATTTTCACCTGTTCTCTTGTGAACAAAACAACAATTCTTACTGCTCCTTTTCTCTGAATTGTATTAACGTTAATCATACAAGGTTTTTAATTTTGAATACAAGATGATAGTTTATGAAGATTGATTTAATTAACATATTCCCCAGTTGGTGTTTTACTCCTCATTTATTTATCAAAAAAAATATGTGAGACTAATCATAACACCATTATCTGTATTTATCTGTTATTCTGTTTCTTCCAAAAGCAAAAAATATGTATCAACTTCTTCACTCTCTCCTCTTTCAATGTATAGGGAAGTATCCACTCAATTAGACTTTATAGTTTCCTTTTGAGCACTCAGGTCAATCGCATAGATTGTATACAGACTTTTAAATGCTGTCATATCCAAAATGGCTTCTTTATTTCCATTGCTTTCACACACCTTTTGGTAAGACTTGTATGCTTCAGCATAATCATTTTTTCCCCAATTAATTTCCAATCTATCTCGTGGATAAAAGTTCCATCTCGAGAAATGCGAAGTTGTTTCTCCTTAGCATTATCACTCAATGCATTATTCTTATCAGCAGCAATATCACCATCTGGTTTAAAAAAAAATGAGCCACAGATATCGTGGCTTTCCTTCCAGAACACCCAAATTCCACGTGTAAGTGGTTTGGTTCAGTTTAACGTGTTGACATCTTCTTTTAAGGTATGATACATTGAGTGGTTTCTTTGAGTTAAGTCTTCTCTTCAACATCTCTTCTGTTTTAAGATTAGGAGTATATTCACTAATATACCTACTAATTTCATCAATTAGAAATTTATTCTGAGCAGCAAAAGCATTAGCCACACCAAAAAGTAATCTATTTTCATTATCATTCCTTTGCAGTTGAAATCTAATTTTAAGACCACACAGAACTTTATCATGATCACAAAATCCAAATATACCTTTAAGAGGAACTGCCACAGTAAAACTATTACCTGTTTTTGTATCATCATGATACATTCCTTTCTTTGACTATATCCAGGGTCTGTGTTTGTTCCCATTGCCATATCAGGAATAAAACCTTCAACAGCTCCCTTTCACATTCAATCACTAAATTAATATAGTGTAAATTTCATCATTCCAGATGTAGCAGAGACATAATCAACCGCTTCAACTTCTTGTGTTCCAATATACAAACGAACACTATCAAACATTTTCCAGAAGAAATCATTTACGAGTGTAGCATTTGTGGTATTCGCAGCCTTCGTGAATGTAAATTTACACAACAATAAACTTTCGGTTGGATTCAAATAGGTTTGTTGATTATTTATTTCAAAACTTTTTGTTCCATTTGTATTCAAGTCTGTTCCAGTAGAGCATTTACCTTGAAGGAGTCTTCTCTTTTTAGTAGCGTTTGAGATGATAATGGCATCATCCAAATCATATATATACTATCAATTGCTTCCATGCTTGTATTTATTTCGGAAAAAAGATGTTAAAGCTTTTGAAACCCTGACCGAAGTATTTGAATTATTTTCTGTCGTTCTTGGGGAGACAACTGAGTTTTGCCTTTCTTAATTTCTTTTATTGCTTGCAATTTATGAGATTCCTTTTGGGCATCTTTTATATTCTTTATAGCACCCACGACATTTCCTACAGCAGAAGCAGTTGAACCAATTATGTCTTTATGTTTAAGAATAGTTGAACCGATACCCATTAGAGTATCAATTATCCCATCTCCTTTTTTTTCTCAACTGATGTCCGACACCCCTTTGTCTTTTAGGTTTATAGTATCCTCAACCAAGATACATACCTTCACCCTTGTAGTATGAGGAAAGGAACATCCCATCCCCTGTAATTATTTCACATTTTCCCAACTCGTGTTTCCTCACAATAACCATCGTATTTATTTCATGGAAAACTTCATGTAGGTGAATTCTGATGGATATAATTTCTCCATTAAAAGAAATCACGCGATTATCTTGGTCGGTTATCCTAAAATTTACTCTGTATATGGTTTTTCCTGACACAGGTGGATAATCCAGATTTTTTGGGTTCCATATTGAATTTATAACCAATTGTGTTGAGTATGTACTGAATGAAAATATTGCATTTGTTCTTATTCCATCATTATAAGCGCCATCAATCACATCACAGTGAATTAATACCGAATTTATGCCTGAGGATATTTGAATGACATTATCACTGTAAAACGTCCCATTAGTTTCAATCTTTTTTGAGGAGAAACCCAATAATTCTCAAAATGAATTATCAATTGTGAAATCAACCTTGTAGTTATTTTTAAGTTTAATCGTTGATTTTGAAGTATGATTTTGAATATCTATAACAATATTTCTTGGTTCATCGCCCTGTTATTTCATAAGGCAAGCAATTTCGAAAGATATTTGAGAAATCTCATATGCTCTGGGTGAAACTGTAATTGTTTTGTATCCACTTCCCGGATTATAACTAAACTTGTCATTTTTCTCGGTGATATTAAACAAGGCATTATAAGTTTCCATAGACAATAAAGACGCCTCATATTCTTTTGTTGTGTCAAGTTGTAGTGGGTCTGGGAATGAAGATGTGTGGTCACTTGTTGTGAAATTAAAACTAAGGATTGTGCTTCTCATCTTATTTAATATAGGATAAAATGTCTTTGTCTTGACATTTATTAATTATTTTCATGTTCATCAACTGGTCTAAGATGGCTGATGGTTCATTAAAACAATTGTTTTTTCCAGCCTTCTTACTACCTAACAGCAATAAAAGTCTATTAACTAATTGTGATGGGTCATTTGGAAGAAAACTAATACCTGAACCAAGGCTACTGAAAGCCTGAATAATGTGTTTCTCCTTCTCATTCTTCCTACTTTTACCAGATAGACTAACCCTATAATTAAGAGAGTCCAGCAGATCAATATATACTCTATCATCCTTATTTTTCATATCCAATGGTTTATCAAAATACTTTGATTCATCCCTCACAGATGAACCTTGTTTTCCATATTTTGTTCGAAGAAACATTAATATCAGAGTTAGTTTCACAGGGATTGAGCAGAACTAAAGAAGCTTTATTCATCATTGAATATCAATACCTTTTCTTGAACAAGATGAAATATTGCTGGTTGTTTGTTGGAATGAGTCTTGCTTTGGTTTTTGAATCCGCTGAATATTCATTGTTTTGAAGAGCCTTCACAATATAATCAGGGGGTTGATTAATCTCTTCCAGTTGTTGAAATAATCCATCATCAAAAATATTATTCTCCGACATGCTGTAATTCTTCCTCCGTCATTTGACTGAAATCTTTTAACATTTGAAGTTTTTTCGGAGTATATTCTATTGTGGGAACTGTAGGAAGCATCTATAATTTTTTCTTGGGAAGTTTTCAAAAGTGGTTTAAAAAATTTATCTTGTTTTCTTTCAAATGCTTCTTCACCTATTAGTTTTTGTCTGTGTTTCTTCTTTATGTCTTCCTGTTGTTTTACAACTTTTGAAACCAACTCTTGATGCTCCTTAAATCTTCTTGCTCTTTCTTTCGCATCCATTTATTTATTGGAAAATATCATTCACTGAATTATAAAGGTCAATGGGAATTATAGGCTTTTGACTCTGTGTTTAATCCCCATCTTTCACACGCAGGACAATTCTCAAATTTGTCATGTGGAGAGTCAGGAAATTCAAGAGGCTCAAAATCTGGTTAACTATTCATATTTATAAAGTAAAGCTTTACTTCAAATAAAATTAATATTCAGTGTCATCTTCGGTACTTTCATTGGTGCTTTCACAATCGTCTAAAAAAACTACTTTCATAACTATCGTTTGAACACAAACTCTCAGTATCATAACTATCTTCTGTTCCAACAGAGATACTATCATCACTATCATAATCTTCAAAACCTTCAGTTGAATAATGACTCGTATTTAATTAGTATAAAAAACATTACCATCTATATCTATATACTTTTTTCATTAACAGATTCAACTACTACATTTTTTATATTAAAGGTTATTTTAAAATGATCCTTAACTACTATTGAACAAAATGTCATTTCACCTGATATATAAACATCCTTTATTTCATCAGGATTTATATCTTTAGGGTTGTTGAAAAAACTACAAATTTCTCCTTGCATATTACAGATGCTCTCATCTTTTCTTTCTAAAGCTTTATCCATAAGGTTTTTCTTTTTTGATACTTTTTCTTGTTTCATTGCTTTTTCTAGTTTTGAATATATTGCCAGAAGGAGAGGAGAAACTTTTGTTAGAGCTACTTTAATTGATGTTCATCCAGATATACTAAAAGCCCTTCCACTGAAGGAAATTTAAGAAGTCATATTATTTACCATAATTGTTTTTATCCAATAGTTGTTATATTCATCTTTATTCAATTTTACATCCTCGACATATTTCTCAGTATCTTTTAAAATGGAGAGATTGATTGAAACTTGTCTTTTGTGTCTTGATACATTGTATTTATTAAGTGAAAAAAGTTGAAGGATAAAATGGTTTTAAGCACAGATTCACCTACAGTATAAATTAAACGGAATTTTCATCAAGAAAATTTTATTTTAAGCAATGTTTTGTTATATAAATATTGTGAATACAACGTACTGCAATGTTTGTAATCATTAATATAAATGTTGTGAAAAAACACCTTCAAACCAACAAACACACATTCAATCTTTTCAAACAAATATCTCCACTTGACCAAGAAACAAAACATTGTGATAGATGTGATAATGATTTTTTTTTTGTTTCAATTATAATAAACACCTTCAATCACGCAAACACAAGAACAATGAAGAAAGGGAAGGCGCCACTAAATTCTCCATTGAAAACACTGATGGGACATTTAAAGGACATATAAAAATAAGATTGTTTCACTTTCAAGACCCTGGACCATCATCAATCATGGAAGCTGTTGATATGGTTAAACAAAGTATTGAAACTATAATTAAAAACACATGAAGTGAAATGAAAACTTTTAAGTTTTATATGGGAGTAAAATTAAATATGGTAATAGAAGGTTATGAAACTACTCCCTATATGAGGACAAACCCTCACTTTATCTCATCATTTCAAGATTTTGTAATATGTGATGTTTATGATTAACTCCAGACAAGAACAAGATGTTGATAACACTGTAGTATGTAGTGGATTTGCTATAACAAAAATAATCTTTTTAGATATACACATCTTAAAATCAGATCCTCTTCAACCTTCTTGTTATATTGATTTACCAAAAGGGATTAAAGTTAAGAAAGCGGTTGTTAATATTCAAAACAAAGATAATAAATGTGTTCTGTGGTCTGTTCTTGCTCACTTACATCCTCCACAATGGAAACCTGAATGGGGTTGAACATTGTAAGAAATACGAGAATACATTAAATGTTAATGTTTTAAAGTTTCCAATGTCATTGAGAGATATTCCTAAATTTGAGAAAATGAATAATCTATCTGTTAATGTATATGGATTAACAGATACAAACAAAGTTCAGATATTAAAAAATTCAAACAACTATAAAAATGATGAAACACACATTGACCTTCTCGACTTTATTTC
The DNA here is from genome assembly GCF_056783735.1 of Eptatretus burgeri. Taxonomy (NCBI): domain Eukaryota; kingdom Metazoa; phylum Chordata; class Myxini; order Myxiniformes; family Myxinidae; genus Eptatretus; species Eptatretus burgeri. The sequence continues at coordinate 105,993,610 of NC_140967.1, read as the reverse complement.
AAAGGAAAAATCACATTATGCTTTCATCAAAATTTATCAAGATTAACCAAATCACAACTATACAAGAGAAAATGTAAAACGTATCCTTGTAAGAGATGTCTCAACTCCTTTCACACAAAAGAACGATTAAATTAACATTCAAAATATTGTAGTCATCATAAATCAACTGTAATCAATTTCCCAAAAGCAGGTTCAAACATATCATACAAAGATTTTACCAAATCTATAAAACATCTGTTTGTGATATATGCTGATTTTGAAAGTATCCTTGAAAAGATAGATACTGTTTCTCCAAATCCAAATAAATCATACACAAATAAATATCAAAACCATACTCCTTGTGGTTGCTGTTGTTATATCAAATCATCAAATTATATCAAATGTTATTGGTGATGAATACAACAAGTTAGAACTTTATAGAGAAGATGCCTCAAGGGAGTTTGGAAGACGATTGGAAAAAGACTGTATAAGACAAAGAGAAATAATGGTTAAAACCTATGACCCAATGTCATTAACAAAGGGAGAGAAAAAGGAATTTAGAAAGAACAGTATCTGTCATATTTGTGAGGAGAAAATTGAGGGAGAGGTCAAGGTTTGGGATCACTGTCATCTTACTGGAAAATATACATGTCCAGCTCATTCTCGTTGTAATCTTAATTACAGGCCCCCAAACTTTATTCCTGTCTTTCTTCACAACAACGCTCACAATGACACATCTGTTTATAAATGAACTTTCAAAGACATCTGGAGATATTTCTGCCATTCCGAACACAGATCAAAAATACATTTCATCACAAAAACAATTCATACATCCCCCATAACCCATATCAGATTTCTTGACACATACAAGTTTATGGTAAGTCCATTATCTAACTTAGAATCAAATATTAAAAACTTAGCGAATCCTGAATCACATTTTTCAAATCAAGAAGAGATTGATCTCTTATCACAAAAGGGAATATATCCGTATGACTACATGGATTCATTTGAGAAGTTTAAAGAAACACAACTTCCTTCAAGGTAAAGTTTCAATAGCAAGTTGAATAAAACTCGTATTTCCAATCGAGATTATACACAAGCTAAAGAGGTTTGGGAGAAGTTTAATATTAAGAAACTTGGAGAATATCATGATTTGTATCTTAAAACTGATGTATTGTTATTGACTGATGTGTTTGAAACTTTTAGAACAGTCTGTCATAATATAAATTATGATGGATTAGACCCCGCTCACTATTACACAGCCCCGGGTTTGGCGTGGAGTGCTTTGTTAAAAATGACAAAACAGAATTTGAAATGAATCAGTGATGTAGATATGTTTTTAATGACAGAGAAGGCTTAAGGAGGAGGAATATCTCAAGTATGTTCCAAGAGATATGCCAAAGCAAATAACAAATATCTTCCTGATTATAGTAAGAATGAGGACAACTCTTTCCTGATGTATTATGATGCTAACAATTTGTATGGATGGGCTATGTCTCAATCTTTACCTTATGGAAAACTTAAATGGGTTAATGAAAAACATTATGAAAAAGTTTTACCAGACATTGTTGGCTCCTCTCAAAAATAATTGGATGAAGCTGAAGTTGGATAAAATTTTGAGGTTGATTTAAAATATCCAGAAGAACTTCATAACAAACATAAACACCTACCTTATGCCCCTGATAAAGAAAGTCCAAGAAAAGAATGGTGAAGTGATTACCAACAGTCATTTAATATAAAAGGTAAATCTCCAGAAAAACTACTTACTACATTAAATGATAAAGAAAGTTATGTTTTGCATCAAAGGAACTTGAGACAATATTTATCTGCTGGGTTGAGAGTGAGGAAAATTCATAGGATTTTGAAATTTAAACAAAGTAATTGGTGAAAGAAGTATATTGATTTTAATACAAAAAGGAGAACAGAAGCAAAAACAGATTTTGAGAAGGACTTTTACTCGCCAGTAGGCGACATGGGTGGTCGCTATATAATTGCATATTAGTCATACAGTTTTTGACGAATCGGGCTGAAATTTTTTGACAAAGAGGTTGATTATAGTGCGCATAAAAGCGCGGAAGCTGATTTTTGATTTTCGAAAAAAAAATACATAAGAATAGTTTTCGGATTTTTTCAAAAAAATTCAAAGTCCCATTGCTAGGCAATGGTGCTCAAAGCATACAACTCGATCCTGGTATGAACCTACCAGTCAAGTTTCATCAAAATCGGTTGACTCCTCTGTCCTCCAGAGCTGTCCATTACATACGAACAAACAGACAAGCCAGGAGGGGACATGGGTGGTCGCTAGACTAAGGCAAATTTGAAATATGCAGATAAGAGAACACATCAGATGGCATTTTTGCTGTTCGTTTGTTCCATATAGGAACATGACGAGCAATTGTCCATTCATCATTTGTGTTCGCATCCCTAACCCTACTTGAGGGAATCCCAACGCGAACGTTGGGGTGAAAGCACATAGTAATATAATTGCATACTAGTCATACAGTTTTTGATGGATCGGGCTGAAATTTTTTGACAAAGAGGTTGATTATAGTGCGCATAAAAGTGCGGTAGCCGATTTTTGATTTTCGAAAAATATATATATATATATAAATATTTTCGGATTTTTTTCAAAAATTTCAAAGTCCTGTAGCTAGGCAACGGTGGCGTCCATAGAAACAGTGCTCAAAAGCATACAACTACATCCTGGTATGAACCTACCAGTCAAGTTTCATGAAAATTGGTTGACTCCTCTGGCCTCCAGAGCTGTCCATTACATACAAACAAACAGACAGACGGAAAACCTGAGACTAAGGGTAGTCTAGCGACCACCCAACAGACATACAGACAGATGGAAAACCTGAGAATAATGGTAGTCTAGCGACCACCCAATAAATTAATGAAAAATGCTGTATTTGCAAAGACTATGGAAAATGTTAGGAATGGACAAAACATAAGACTTGCTACTTCTTGGAAACAGGCTTCAAAGTTAATTAATAGACCAAGTTTTGAGCGAGCGGAGGTGTTTTCAGAGAACTTTTCTGCTATTCATTTGAAAAAAGAGAGTATTGAAATGGATAAACCTATTTATATAGGAACATCAATTCTTGACTTGTCAAAGTCGTTAATGTATGACTATTACTATAATAATTTAAAATCAAAGTATAAGGATAATGTGTCATTGTTATATATGCATACAGATAGTTTTATATTCGAAATTAAGACAAGTGATGTATATGAGGATATGATTGATAATATTGATATATTATATGATACAGGTAATTATAAGTCAGGTGATGTGTTGTTTTCATCAAAGAATAAAAAGGTTATTGGTAAGTTTAAAGATGAATTGGGTGGGAAGGTCATGAGTGAATTTATGGGATTGAGATCAATGTCTTATGCTTTTACATATATTGATAATAATGACATTGAAAGGTGTGATAAGAAGCTAAAGGGAATAAAGAAAAATATAATCAAGGAAACAATAAACATTAAACATTATTTCAACTGTTTAACCTTAAAGAAGGAAGAGTACAGAAAAATGAATACAAGAAGAAGTTATAAACATCAATTATATACAGAAGAGATCGATAAGAAAGCATTAGGAGTTTTTGATGATAAAAGATATATTTTAGAGAATGGAATCAATCGTCTCCCTTATGGTTATAAGTATAAGTGTTAAGATATGGGGTTGGGAATTTTAACAGGCCACCGCCGTCTTTTTACTGATTTATAAATGAAAGAACCAAGCAATAACCAAACTAAAGAGTGGAGATGTAATCAGCCTTGGTATTTAAATGGGAAACATAAAGAATGTGAGAAATATCAAATAAGTCTTATTGAAGAAATAACCGGGGTAAAAGTAGATAAAACAAATAGCGGATAAATTTGATTACAAATAAGTTGGAGGATTTTAAGAAAAAAATTAATATCCTTGAATGGACTGAAAACTTTGATGGTTATCAATTGAACAATGCAAAAACAATTTACTATAATCTCAAAATGATATGTGGCTCAGGAAGTGGTCAAATAAGAGCATTAAGAGAAGTTTATCATTTCATTTCTGCTCAACAAAGACACTTATACCAAGAACGAAGTTCCAAGTTATTCTTTGTAAATATACTCGATGGAGATGAATGTTGTAAGAAAATTAAGTTATTCCCTAAAGTAGACATGGGCAAATATTCGTTGGTTCGCTGTTTGAGTGGAATGAAAATATGAAAGGGAAGAAGTGCTTTAATCAGTAAGTCTCAATCTTTCATCGTCTCAATTTTACATTTGCTTGTATGGGAGGGAAGGGGATAGGTGGGGAGAAAATAAGTCTCAATTTTACATTTGCTTGTATGGGAGGGAAGGGGATAGGTGGGGAGAAAATCAGTCTCCAATTTTGGGCTTTTGGGGCTTGAGTCAGAAAGTTTTTCCCTTTTCCCCGTTCATTTGAATGGGCATCCAAGAAACCCCATTTATCATCTACTTCTATCCCACCATGGCTGGTCCCTGTAGAATAGAATGGATTCTGGACCACTTGTTCTCTCCCACCATGGCTTTGCTCTTTCAAGTAGAATGGATTCTGGACCTCGAGGTGTAACCCGCAAAACAAAAACCAATCCAAACTTTTACAGCAAAACACCTCGTGTTTCTCGCCTTTGGTATCACCTCAAATGTAGAAAAAAAATATCAACAGAAATTGTTTTATAATCCACTTTAGGGCGTTTCAACTGCATAAGCAAGAAGTTCAGTTTGTTGGTGTACTTGAAGAATTTTTAATCACTTGTGTGAGTTTTTATTGTGCAGTATTTTATAAAGTGTGTTTAAGTTCAATGGAAAATTATTTGTACTTTGCAATGGTGGTTCAAAGTTAACCTGCATTTTTAGTCTCAGGTAATCATAAAATAATACTTAAAGGTATGTACACTTGCTCTAACCTGTTCAGCCTGAGTGTGAATCTTGAACCAGCTATAAACTGCCATCCTGGTGCTTCACAGGCAGGGTGATTCGTTAGTGTTCCCTTTCGTTAGTGTTAGATTCGTTAGCCATCCCTCGAATGGTCATTAAACTGGGAGTTCCATGTGGCAGCATTAGTTGGTGGACATTAAAGATCCCACAGTGTCCTTTGCAAGGTTGCATCATCGATTGATCCACGTGACCAACATTTATCCCTCTAAACGCCCATCTGTGCAGAGCACTGACTGAAAATCTACATAAAATCATTGCTGGTGGAGATGCTGTATGTTTTGCATTTGGCGCACAAATCGACAAAGTTACAAATAAAACATAAAATACAATTTTAATTCCATCAAACCAATTTGGTGTTCGTTAGAAATGAACTTTTATGTGACTTACACATTAGAAGAACAGAGGTCTCAGAGATGCAGAACCACTGGAGAAGTGTGAGCAGAAGGGAAGTTGAACCTGTTTACGAGTCTGTGAGTTTTGGGAGGGGGTGGTGTTTCTATCCTTTGTTCATGAATCAATTCTAAATTGTCCGATGCATCTTAAAGGGTTGATATAAATGGAAAATGGCATGATTACCTTCGCAAACTTTGTTGCGAAGGTTATGTTTTGATAGCTGTGTATTTATTTATTTATTTATTTATTTATTTATTTGTAAATATGTGTGTTTGTTTGTTATTCGCATAACTCCAAAAGGATTGAACTGAATCGCAGCAAATTTGATGGGATGATTGGTTATTATCCGAGGACCATTTGATTAGATTTTGGGAGCGATCGGGTCAAAGGTCAAGGTCAAGGTCAAAATCGTCTTTTTACCATAGCACGGTCAATTTGTATCCGATTTGCATGCAACTAATGCCAAAATGTTCAGAATTCAATGCCCCATCTTGTGATATGTGACATGAAACAATGACGTAATAACCCTTATTAGCGGTTGGGAGTCAAAGGTCAGGGGGGGTCACGACATTGCAAAATGTGCGGTTTTAGTCATAACACGGTCAATTCTTATCCGATTTGCATGAAACCAACACCAAAATGTTGACTGTTCTGTTCCCACACTCTAATACCAATTACAAAATTAAGAGTACAAAGGTCAAGGTCATGAAAAGGTCAAAATCGTCATTTTGCCATAGTGCGGTCGATTTTTATCCAATTTGCTTGCAACCAATGCCAAAATGTTGTGAATTCAATGTCAAATCTTGTGATATATGATATGACACAATGACGTCATTACCTTTGTTATCGGTTTGGGTCAAAGTTCAGGGGGGTCAACGACCTTTATTATCATAACGCGGTCAATTCTTATACAATTTGCATGTAAGTAGATTCAAAATGTTTAGAATTCAATTCCCTATCCTGTGATGTGTAATATTTGATTTCTTATAATGTGACGAGTTGTCATCAGATTGACTTGACACCGACACCCAAAAACGTCAGGGAGTTCATACAGAAATTGTACAATGTACGTGAATCAGTGTCAAACAGCAGGAAATTTAATGTTTTAAAGCCATCATAACACAGATGAGATGGCAGATGTGGTATGGGATTAAATACCCTCACAATCAACGGTTTCTGGGGGGGGGGCATGTAGCGTTGGCAAAGGTATGCGCTCTACTGAGTGCCCGTTCTAGTTTATTATAATTTGAGATTTTCCAGGTTTATAGAACATTCCTTATGATGCCGTGGGTTCTCCTGAATTCCGTTCCACAATGTGGGAGGGAGAGGGGGGCACCATCTTGCTGCTCATGTGACCTGTGTGCTCTATGTGTGTTGGTTTTTAGGAGCATTTCTCATTCCCTACGTTCTGTTCCTGCTTATTGCTGGGATGCCTCTGTTCTACATGGAACTGGCCCTGGGACAGTTCAACCGGCAGGGAGCGGCCAGTGTGTGGAAAATCTGTCCACTCTTCAAAGGTGAGTTGATCTCATCGTAAAGGTCTTTGCATCCGCTGGTGGCCCTACTTCTCAAAGGTCACAAAAATGGATGGTGTGGAAAAGTCACATGGGATTGCTGAAGCTTGTATCGTATGAATGACTGTTCCAGAACAATCTTCAATACAGACACAGGAGGAAAGATATTTGGCCCATCATGCTGGTGCCATATCCTCTGAATTAGATATTCCATTGATTTAATATATCAACTTAGATTTATTTCTCTGTGCTAACCCAATTCCAAATCGCTCACTGATTAACTGGGATATCCCATTAAATCCAGAGGTCGGGATACCATGGTATCTCAAATGCACATAATGCAAATGCAGACGGGACTGCTGGCTTTGGATTACATCCCCATCTGAAACGCAGTGTGATCTGGGCGGTTGTTTAAGTTTGGTTCAACTCCATTGGGGAACAAATCAAGGATCAGAAGCTTAGAGGCGACCATACTACCAAATGAGCTTGTCACCATTTTGACGTGCCACCAACATCCGGCCTCCCAGTCCAGTACTTACTAGAGTTTGACTCGGATTCTCTTTCCCTATCTGACAGGGACCGAGCTGTTCAATTTGACAATACAAAGGTAATCCTCCTCAATAAGAAATATTGTAATGTAAAGGTTGAAGGTCCGAGTGAGAGTTCAACTGATAACCAGTCCTCATTGTCACCTTTAAACATCTCTTCCTTTGTATGCCTACCTTTTTTCATGACATATTTAATATTACAGAAAACTTCTCAAAAATCCAATGAACTTGATAAATGAAAGGAATATATTCAAATCAACTCAAACCACAGATAAATCACCATCCAAAGCTGAAAGGGGAACCCAAAATGCTCAGACCACCTTGCCACTAATCTATCCCTTTTGATACCCTACAAAATAGATATGATGTATCTATTTCTGATTTGCAATTTGTAAAGGAAGTAATTTTTGTGATTAAAAGTCTAAATCTTCTTCTGTGTAAATCCTAGCTGTGACGTCACACCCGGGAGTCGACCGCCATATTCAGGTGACATCGCGGTACGATTTAAATAATTATAATTTTCGATTTTCCACAAATATGCTGAGTCGATGCATCCTTGGTGGTTGAAGTAATACATGCTACACCATTGCTACAGCTACACCAATGGCCGAATGACCTGAGGTTTGTCCGAAATACCCGAGTGTGGATCGGTCCGAGAAAATGTTTGTTTTCTGCTCCGAACATGTTACAGAGAACTGTTACGAAACAACAGACATGGCAAGATCTTGTGATTATCCACCACGATCGAGAGAGGATGTCATCCCCAAGAATAAGCCGAAGAAACAGCCGTGGCTCGAAACACCGTCCCTACCCAGATATCAGCACATGCACATGGATGACCACTCCCACCTCCACATCCCCCCACAACCCACCATCAACCATCACCCCGACCATACCCACCACCACCTCAATCGACACTGTCGGGCTTTTTCGGCACTTTGTGATTGGCCAAAAAATTACAAAAAATTTTGCCTTAAAATTAGACCATGATTAATAATTTTGAATGGATTTCTGGAAAAAAAAATTGCGTTTGGGTTCCCCTTTAAGGTCAAGGGTACAGATTTCAGTTCATCTCCTTGAGTAATTCACGGGAGTCGTCAATTTAGCACAACATGCCCTCTCCAGCCTTTCTCCAGCAATTTTCTCCACTACTCATAATGGCTCGTACCTGGGCTTCCTGATGGCTCGTCGAGTGACCATGAGATTTAAGAGGATGTCCAACATGTCCATGATAAGTAAGTGTAAAACTTCCAGGGTGTCCAAAATAAGTACGGGATCTTCAGCATATCTCTGGCATGTCCAACAAAGTAAGCATAAGGTTTGGATCCTTGAAAAGGTGCGATGAACATGGCTACAGTTTTTGTGCATTTTTGCAGGTGTTGGCTACGCTGTCATCATCATCGCCATGCACGTAGGATTTTACTACAATGCCATCATTGCATGGTCCTTCTACTATCTGTTTGCATCATTTACCTCTGAGCTACCTTGGATTAATTGCAACAACACGTGGAATACCGTGAACTGCACCGACTCTCTGACACACAACCTAAGTTGGGGTCTCGTTCAGGATCGGACCAAGTACTCCAACTTCAAAAACACCCCTGCAGCGGAGTACTACGAGTGAGTACTTTCCCCCAAACAATTCGATGAGTTTCGACATCAACTTTGGTGTTGCTCATTGGCGTTGACTGCAAATTAGCGTTGTTTGTGTTAAGTTTAATCGAAAGGTGAACATATTGCATGTCTGTCTGTGCGTCTCAACGAGGATGTAAAATTAAGTGAAACACTCGGAAAAAAAAGGATCTTTTATAACACTGAATTGGTGGTCTTGATAATGTTGTGGTGGCTGTGGTTGTTGTTGTTGTTTGTGTGCTCCTTCCGTGTCGTCGCACTTCATTCTAAAGGGATCCTGCAGTCGTGTAGTTGGAATCGCTACGTTAAAGCTCCATGTTCTGCTTCCTCCTCTTCCCTCCTGGAAAGACAGGCTTTTAAAACGGGCATTTTTACGATTAATTGGACGCAAATTTTTGTGCTAAGTAAATCTATTATTATCGTTCCAACCAAGTAAATTGGGTATTAGCTTTGCAACGGTATCATTTTAGCTCACCTGGACTTTAATCAGGTGAGTCGATGTGATCGAGCAGTGTCCGTAGGTCAGTCAGTCAGTGAGTCCGTAAACACTTCACTCATCATCGCTTGAACCAAACACACGATTTTGATGAAACTTGGCCACAAGCTCAATATCTGATGCCAAACGAAGATGTATTGACAGCATCAAAATCTGCGCTCATTTTGGGGGTTTACGGAGGGGGGGTGGGGGGGGGTTGGTCTCCAAAAATATGTATTTGCTCTCTTCTCCAAAACTACACACACAAATTTGATGGAAACTTGAACGCAACCTTCATCACCCGTGATGCATCGAAATTTGTTCATGGCATTAAAAAATCAGTGTCTAAGGGATCTGCATGGGGTTTGACTGACTGTTGTTCCTGATCCAGGTGAGCTTCAGGATGTGCGGTCCTATTTGTATTGCAGCAAACTATTGCCGTCTACAGGGATTATGTTCTTGTAAACGTCCGCGAATGTTGAAATCGTGAACAGCGAACAGTTTTTGACATGTTATTCAATGAGATACGTTCCAGCCCCCCCCCCCCCCCACCAAATTAAATGCAAAAATCATTGATAAATTATATATTTCACAGAAAAAGAAGAATAATTTAGTGAAAATAAGATCAAATTAAGTTACACTTACCATAAACCTCTCGGAGAAATTTAAGGCCCTCAGATAATTTCTGACTGTGAACAAAACAGTTCCCAAACCTGTCTTCAAACAGTTTGGCTATCCTCCAGGCCCTTTCGTTAGATCTCCAAAACACAAGCAGATGACATATTTTTCCCCTTTCAATGAATGGCGATTTTCGGACTTGTAAACAACCATTGGTTTGCACTTAAAGCCTATCACATTGCCACCCAGTAGAAGGGGTAACCTGCTTTCACAGCCCTGAATCTAGAAGCCTTTATTACTTACGAAATCTAAAGATTTCGTAACTATATTGATGACTTCCATTTCTGTTTGTTTGTTTGTTTGTTTGTTTGTTTGTAGGCACGATAACTCGAGAACGGAAGAAGCTACCAATGTAAAATTACACCACGTGATTCAGGAGGGTGCTGGCTAATGCTGATTAGATTTTGGTCAAAATCGGTCAAAGGTCAAGGTCACAGTGAGGTCAAGCATAATTCCATAAAGTCATGTGGAGAAATGGAGTATTTTTTGCTTCGCTCGACGTTACGAGTTCGTTTTAACTTCGATTTTAATTTTGTCTTCGGTTTTTGCGATCGCTGAGGATGCTTTACACTCGGTTGTCGAAATTCTGGTAAAAATCGGATGTTTTGGAGACGTTTTAAGATTGCATAAAAAATATTTCACTCGCGCGTCACGAGTCGTCCCATGATGCAGTGCGCTCGAGCAGACGCGTCGTTGAGTCACGTTGACGTATAATTGTGTGGAGAAATGGAGATTTTTGCTTCGGTCGACGTTACGATTTTTGATGGTTTGATACAGAATCATCGTAGAAACTTCTGGTTTGCGTCGCTACCTTCTCTAGAGACAGCTTTTATTAGACAAGGTCAGAGGTCAAGTTGACGATTTCGTAAGTACCAGTCTATGACTGCTTGTTTGTGTGTTTATTTGTTTGTAGGCACGATAACTCGAGAATGGAAGAAGTTACCGATGTCAAATTACACCCCGTGATTCAGGAGGGTGATGGCTAGCGCTGATTAGATTTTGGTCAAAATCGGTCAAAGGTAAAGGTCACAGTGAGGTCAAACATCCAAAACATTCGATTTTTGATGGTTTGGGACAGAATCATCGAAGAAACTTCTGGTTTGCGTCGCTACCTTCTCAAGAGACAGCTTTTATTTGACAAGGTCAGAGGTCAAGTTGACGATTTCGTAAGTACCAGTCCATGACTGCTTGTTTGTTTGTTTGTTTATGTGTTTGTGTGTTTGTTTGTCGGCACGATAACTCGAGAATGCAAGAAGCTACCAATGTCAAATTACACCACGTGATTTAGGAGGGTGATGGCTTGCGCTGATTAGATTTGGTCAAAATCAGTCAAAGGTCAAGGTCACAGTGAGGTAAAACATAATTCCGTAAATTCACGTGGAGAAATGAAGTAGTTTTGCTTCGCTCGACGTTACGAGTTCGTTTTAACTTCGATTTTAATTTTGTCTTCGGTTTTTGCGATCGATTAGGATGCTTAAAACTCGGTTGTCGAAATTCTGGTAAAAATCGGATGTTTTGGAGACGTTTTAAGATTGAATAAAAAATATTTCACTCGACGCGTCACGGGGCGTCCCATGATGCAGTGCGCTCGAGCAGACGCGTCGTTGACTCAAGTATGGTTTTGCGTTGAGAAATGGAGATTTTTGCTTCGGTCGACGTTACGATTTTTGATGGTTTGGTACAGATTCATCGTATAAACTTCTGCTTTGCATCGCTACCTTCTCCAGAGACAGCTTTTATTAGACAAGGTCAGAGGTCAAGTTGACGATTTCGTAAGTACCAGTCTATGACTGCTTGTTTTTATGTTCATCTTCCAAGCACACATTTAGCTTTTTTTTTCAACAGTAACACGTGCACCACTCTGAAGTCAATTTAATATTGTTGCGGACCCGGGGTCGGGGGCGAAGGCCACGAAGGGTGAGCTACCTCGGGTTCCCACCAAACTCTGCGGAATCGCAGGCCATCGCACACAAATAACTTCGTGATACTGTGGGTCACTAATCGACCATGGGTGCCAATAACTCGACCATGTGACTTAGGGTCCTCCGTCTAATGAATACCGTTTACTTAAAGATCACATGATTTAATTACTAGAGGACACGCCCTCAGAACGAACTTGCTCAAACCGGATCACCTTACCAGATCAGATACAGCTGAGCGGAATTGCTAAGCACGTACCAGCTTTGTAAACAGATCGTTGGGGGATAACGTCCTGGCTCAACTGGGGTGCTAACCATGCTGGACCATTGGAGGAAAAGACAAATACAAGCTGGGAACATTTCTATACAAAGCATTTATTTACAATGGCAAGGAAAGGTATGTGGCACATTGAATAGGGTATATTTGTATATACAGCAGCAGATAGCAAGGAATACAGGGGGTGTGGCATAAGGCAAGCAATCTCACAAAAGCAGACACAGAGAAGAGTTATCCCATTATAACTTCTACAATCTTAACTTAAACTAGGACAGGCACCATCTCACACACACACACACACACACACACACACACACACACACACACACACACACACACACACACACACACACACACGGAAGATTAGATATCGCCCAGAGAGAAAGAGAGCAAATGAGGATAAACGGCCTCCCAATACCTGGCATGGTCGGCAGACCAACGCAACCCAGAACAATTAGGGAGAGGTCGGTGGGAGGAATGCTGGTGGTGTCTAAAGTGTGGGAATGTGAGGTGTGGTGTGGTGCAATATGGGGGGACGGGGGGGTGCGGTGTCGTGCCAGAGGAAAATTGGATTGTGGGTCAGTAATGATGCTCTTTGTGCGTCCAAAGAAGGTGGGATAGAGAGGTGGATAGAGAGGAAAGGAGAGAAGAGGAGGAAGAAGAAAGATCCCTAACTTAGCCATGTATTCCTCTGTTTGTGGAGCTTGTACTTCCATGGGTTGCTCCGCCTGAGCGTTACCACCTCGAGATGTGGTGCATTATCTCCGGCTTAATCAATTTGCCGGGGCTCGTGGCAATGTACGCTTCACACCAGTCTGTCTGGCTGCACGAGGGTGGTGGAATGTTAACAGCACAGCAGGGAGTCTCAGCAGCTGCCCCGAATCAGGCATTCAAGAAGAAGAATGTCCTGGCAATCGCTCACCAATAATGAGAGAGGCAGCGAAGAAGAGGCAACGAAGAGAAGAGAGCTAACAGCTCCATGCTCCCCCTTTTATAAGCCCCAGGCAAAGGGTGGGTGATGACCCAAAGCGACGCACTGTGTCCTGAATCCTGCTTCTTTATTGGGCCACAGAGGCCCTGGCCTCGCCCTGCCAGACTCCGGGACCGGAAATTGTCTCAGTTGCCCATCCGCTTCAGCACGGGTCGAAGCTCCTGACTCAGCATAGGGTATGCTCCCTGAGCCGGCACCCCAGCCCTGAACATGCTTGGAGTGCAGTCTGAATGTCGAATAGCAACGGATTCCCCCCGCCACTCATGTGCCCCCTCTTATGAGCCAAAATGCATACCAGGGCCCCGTACCAATCTCCCAGATCGCCCTTCTTGCGACCCCCCCTCGCTGCCCCTGTCTTGCCGTGGTCTGGCGACTGCATGAGGGTTGTATCAATTCTGCGTGCTCACCTGGGATGTCCCTGACGAGATGAGGTCGAGCTATTGATGTCTCTTGCTTGGCCAAGCATCGCGTGGTCCCGAGGACAGCCCGAGTCGTGCAGTACTCCTCTATATAGAGTGGCGAATTGTAGCGATGCAGAGGTATGAGGAGGTGTGTGTGAATATTTTTCCTGTGTGCGGGAGGCGTTTGTGGTTGAAGTGTTGAGGTTTGGTGAGTGACGTGCGAAGCAAGGTGAGATGCCAATTGGAAATTGGCGCACAGATTTGAACGAAATAATGGCGCGCGATGTCCGTGCACGGGTTGTGTAGTGTGTAGCAGAGGGAGTGTGGTGGATCCGAGTCACGGGAGGCATCGTCGTGTGCTTATTATCAATCGCATATCGAATGGTGTGTGTGCTTGCTTGCTTGTTTTTTTTACCATGGCTGAAAGGAAAGGGTTGGAGGAGAAATCAGAGTATGAGATAGAGATAGTTAATAGACCTAACTATGAGACCCACACAATGCACTTCATCCCGTTAACCCACAAGAAATGAGGGGAGGTCTAACTGCACGAAGACTAATGAAATAACTGCCTGGGTATCACTGTATGTTGAGTGCCATTGCCTTAGAGTAGGGGGTTCTTAACCTGGGGTTCATGGACCCCTTCGCGGTCCGTGGATGGGCCTCAGGGGGTCCGTGAACCAGGCGCATAAAAATTATTTAGAATTTATTTTCG